>NW_009720022.1:49113-50147 GCF_000703405.1 Apaloderma vittatum | reverse complement strand
GGCATGTGCTAGGCATAGCACATATTATTAAAATATTGACCATGTTTGCTCTGCTTATGGCTAAGGAGGAAACCCAGCATACATATTCCCAAGATATAACAGGCTGCCCAGGGAGGTTGTGGAGTCTCCTTCTCTGGAGACATTCAAAACCCACCTGGGCACATTCCTGCATGCCCTACTGTAGGTGATCCTGCTCTAGCATGGGGATTGGACTAGATGATTTTTCAAGGTCCCTTCCAAACCCTAACATTCTGTGATTCTGTGATAACACAGTCATATTGCAAAACTTTTGTCGGTACTTTCTATTAGTAAATATAACCATAGAAAGAATATTTGCAGGATGTTATTTTCTTCTAAAAATCACACACATTTCTCTTTAGAAGCGTAATGATATTTCTAAATGTGAGATTAGTTACATTATCTTAGTTCATCTCAAACTTGCTTGGGAAGGAGGATGTGCATTTGCTTAGTAGGTCTGCTTCTTCTGTTCATTCCTATGTGAACATACGTGATATACTACTTTAAGTGGTAGCCCCTAACTATTATAGTTAGGTCTTGATGCAAGGAGTCAGGAGCACATAAGATATCAGAAGGAGCACGTAAGATATCTATGAAAGATAGGCCTTTTACTATAGATGAGATAACTTCAGAGGATTCATGCCAGAACTGCAACACCTGTAACATGTAATTGCCTACAGCGTAGAGAGTGGGTTCTGAGAGACATTCACCTCACGTTCTTCCTGCTTTTTCAGAGCAACCACATCGTCAGCCTAGAGCCAGTAAAGTAGCTGAGATAACTCACAGGTCCTGGCAGTGTCTTTTCTTATTATTGCACCAATTCGATCTGAAACTACAGTAACAGCTGAGTATGGGGCATGATGTAGAAAGCCAAGTCTCATAAAGACAAACCAGTAGAGCTTCAAAAAGCTGACAATACTCTCACTTCATTTGAGCTCAGCACTGAACCAGGGCTTTTTTCAAACCATCTGTGACTCGTCTCCGCAGTCACCTAGTTTCAAAGTGCTTGCTTCTCT
>NW_009720022.1:45060-49082 GCF_000703405.1 Apaloderma vittatum | reverse complement strand
CTTTCCCTAGCCTTACCATAGCACCACACAGGTGTGAAACAGCTGTGGGCCACTCTGTCAAAGCGCTACCACCTGCTTCTGAGTCATGAAACCATTCATCGCAGAACAGGTTTGTCATTAAATTTCAGAGACCTCTTTATGGCATAAACAGAGGAATGGGAAATCCACCAGAGAAAATACCAGAAATTATTTTAAAAGAGAACAAAAGTAATGACAAATGTTTCTTGGGACTCTCTTTAAAATTGTGTTCTTTCATTAACTTAGCAACATGATCACCTACTTGCTTTGTATAATATGGATGTACTTGTGTATAGGCACATAGTCCAAATTTCAGAGGAAAACATGACATGAGTTAATATCCTAATGCTCACTCTATCATTCATGGAGCAGAACTCTGTGTACTAAAAACACCTTTCACCATTAAGGAAAGAAATAGCAAATTGGTTGATTAGCATAAATGTACAACTGTGTTATCTCTTAAGAGCTATTATCATGCTTTCCAAATGTAGTTGTTTCAGTTGTTACATTTATGAATTCTCCTGTTTTTTTAGTATATAAATCTTGGCACCTCCATCACACATGCTATGATTCCCAGTAGGTAGAAAAGCCTCAAGCTTTTTAAAAATGAACTTTTTTTAAAAATCTGAATCTGGGGAAAAAATACAGCAACGCAGAAATGCGATTAGTGTTGGTAACAGACTTGAATAAACTTTGGATTGGGAAATTTACAGAACTTAACCCAGTGAGATTTTGTTATGCCTTGATACAAACTGCATAAAACAAATAATAAATTAGTCTCTTCAATCATTCAATTCTAAAACAAAGTAGTGCCCCACTTCTGGTATAGAATGACAAAAAGAAATCTATATCGATATTCATGAGACTATTTCCCTCCTTAAAAAAAAAACCCTAATAAATAATCAGACTAAAATTCAGATCACTAAATTCAGATGTGCCAATCAGCTGGATTCAAGAGGTCCTTTCCCATGAATAGGCAAAAAAGCCCTAGCACAAGTCATTTATTTGACTTAAATAGAACCACTTGAATAAGTGAGAATCTCCCAACTGGGCCAGAGCTTTCTCAGCACTGCATTGTAAATTATAAAAAGATACACTGTACTGTATCTGTGCCATTAGGCATAGTTTAACTGTTGAAAATTGCACTGTTGGTAACCCTTTTATCATCTAGTGAGAATGTATCTAAGATAATGAAATTGTACATTACCCTTTGAGATTTACAAATCTGACACCACATACAACCTCTGGTCTTCCTTCTTTATATTATATATATATATTATATAGGGAGACATCTCTTTGTATGCTGAAAACCTTTTCTCTCAGCTCTCCATAATTTTAGAGGTCATTTAATGAAGAGAGTCATGATTTGATAGAATCTTCCTCCCATTGTGACTAATCTAATAAGTATCTAACATTTTAGGTATTACTGTGCTATCTGTATTACTGCTTAATGAGGCTGCTACTTATCCTGAAGACGAAAAACAGACTGGCATGAGATGCAGCAGGTTGGCTAAACTTCACATACTTGCCTGTCGGAGAATTTCAAATCACTCTTCATATCTTTAGTGAGCTCATTCATTCAGGAAGAACAGCCTGGGTTTTGGCAACTGGTTTTGGGACTATATACTTCTCTGATGTTCTAGGGAGTACTAATTTGTGCCTCGTAAATTATATGAAGTACCTATCAAGCAGTAAATAGGTAAATGGAAGAGAAGGTCAGTAGTGTTTGAATGAATGAACGTGCTGTTGAAGAGTTCTCCTCTGGTATTTTAATTACTCCTCTCTGATGAATTCAGAAGGCTTTTTTTTTAATAATAGTGAAAAAAATAGACCCTTCTTAACTCCCTCTGCTCAATCAACCAAATCAAGGTCAAATTCTATGTAATTATCTGTAAGTTTCCTCGTACCTCTCTCCCTCAGTATTAACTTATTTCTTCTCTTGCCCCTGTCTTTCCCCATTCAGATCGAGCAAGATTCAGTTTTTTTCCTGATCTTTTCCCATTTTCCATGGCCAGCACTGCATCATTTTCAGTTTGCAGAATAGTGTTTGTAGCAGTATTCTGACTCCAGTCTCAATAATTTGTGTGGTTACATGGTATGCACATGAGGCTCCATTATTGGATATGTTTTGCCCAGCAGAGTAATGATACATATTGTTTCCACTGCTTACAGAATCCTTTATGAAGGCTTGATCCTATCTGCAGGGCAAAGCAGCATTTTTTTTTTAATGACAGAGGGATGAAAGGAACAGGTTAGCAGCTGTGTCCATATTGCAGCTTTAAAAATCCACTTGCACAGTTTACAACAGAAGGTTGGAGAGTTTCAGTCAATGGTTTGAACCACACTTCATGACTCTGTGATTTTATAAGAAGTTTTTAGGAAGAAGCTACAGAGTTTCCTCCAGAAGACGTTCACAGCCACCTCCATATGGGGATCAGTCCTAGCATGAAGTGAATTTTGTTTAGACTCCACTTACTGAGTCCTGGGCAAAGACCAAAAACACCACAGGTTGCTATACTACTGCTGCAGAGAGTAGTGACTGAATCCCTTTCCCTGGAAAACTCAAAGACATTTGTCTTGAAATTTCTGATTTTTAGAGTTTGTAAGAGGCTGCTGGTGTAGTCAGGGCAATGAATTCTGTCCTTCAACCTATTTTAGAGATGCAGGTTTCTTTTCAGTAGGTTACAAATTAAATTCCCCAACACACACAGGCTATTTAATCATAACTCACAGTATGTGAAGTAGTTCTCCACAGGAATGAAGGATTTTCAGGAAAAAAAAAAAAAGTACAGATACAGTTTATTCTCTATTTGAGTGGAGCCTAGATACAATGGTCTCCTGAAGGCCTTTTTATGATTTGTTTAAAATATTTACTCATTTTTTATCCATTATATTTTGCAAATACAGGACTTCAAAGAGTACGGTTTTCTAATACTAAAAAAGGCAGCCTCCTTTCAAACTGGAAGATGCTACCTAATTATCACACTCATCAGGACATCTAACCAGAGGTTTGAAGCCTGTAATAAAGATAATCTGCAAGACAAACCCTCATGCATTCGCCACTCACCGCAGATGATTTCTGCTGTGAGCCACTTCTATTTCTTTTGATATGAAACTTCCCCAGGAGACAAAATAGCAGGTATGCCTACTTACACGCTGACTGCCTACTTCAATTCACTGAAACCTGTGGGAGACATACAGGACAACAAAACTGTATACAACAAACAGCTTGTTAAAGAAATCTGTACAACTTCCCTCTTAATTTCTCACCTACTTCCCCTCTAACTTCCCTCTGGTATGTAAGTGGAGCCCCTAGATTACAGGGAAGGAGGCCAGGGAAAGTTTAAAAAAATCCAGGATTGTTAAACCTCTGGATTTCTAAACTGGCTGCTGGTGAAGCTTGAATGCGGGCAGCAGCCAGCTCAAACTCAAAATCCACCCACAGATAAAATTATCAATGCACAAATTGAAAAGCAACGTGGAGACGGCCTGCTTTATGTTGGCAGCAGAACTAGTAGCAGAAGGCAAGAAATAGAGCACATGGAAATGCCCACTGGTAGCGACTGCCTTGCTCGTGGCTGGTGCCTAACTTATTTATTGCTAACCTTACTCAAAAAACATAATATAAATTTGAGGGTTGAAATCAGTGTCATAATTAGAAAGAGAGGGAAAGAAAAGCATTGTATTATCCATACTGCTATAATTTAGTCAAACCAAGGCATTCCAGGTGGTTTGGTATTAAGAGGAAGATTGCTGGTTTGTTTAAAGAAGGGAATGAGTTCTCAGCATTTTGTACTTTATTTTTGTACTTTATTTACATTGACATGCACAAATTATTATATGAAAACCTTATACCTTCAGTGCTGAAGATCTTTTGCCTGGGATAGTTAAAAAAACAAAGTTAAATCCAAATAGATTTTGCTCTTATTAACCTTAAAATGTAAATTGGCTAAAACATTCTGTGTTTGCCTTAAGATAGTGCTGTGTAAAGACTAAAATGACAT
>NW_009720022.1:0-45029 GCF_000703405.1 Apaloderma vittatum | reverse complement strand
TTCCTCGGGACCTCCTGATGGCTCCTGACATTTCAACCTCATAATGTACGAGGCCGGTTTGTTTTGTTTGTGCAATTAGTCATGTTACTTAGTAATACAAAAAGTGCTTTCTACACTGAACTCTAGGGAATAAAATATGCAGAATTCATGAGATACAAAACACATAAAAATTCATTTCCTGAGCAGAAGCACTGCAACATTGTGTAGGAAAAACTATTACTTTTTTCATTGTGTTTGTAATAAAGAACTCAAGCAACCATGCCCTTCAGGGTTGGGCTCCTCACCACTTCACTTGAACTCAGCCTCAGCATTCAGCCATGGCATGTGAAGTTAATTACTCTGGGCACTGGAGCTCTGAACAGAAGAATGACCCTATTTGCAGCTCCATGTACTATGTACCACGCTACAGTGAATTCTTTCAGTACCTACACATCGCACACTCAGTGACTCTGAATGGAGTAATAATTTTAGCACTCTACAGGAAGGCTCAACTGTCATCTCATTTTCGCAGGGACACTTGTCTTCCCAGGTGACCATTTAATGAGGGCTGACACAAGTGCACATTCAGTCGCTGTCACTCTACCAGTTTAAGTGGCATGAAAATCCAGAGGTTACAGCTTTCAGAAACCATCATGCAATAGGCCACCCTTGAAACAATTTCTGGGCCTGGATCTTATGAGACCGAGGACTTTCTACCAGTTTTCACGATAAGGACATCAGAAATATGTAAATTCAGAAATCTGTGGTTTTAAATGGCTGCTCATCTAAAGAACCAAACACTGTCTGCAGGAGACCTGGTTTACATAACTTTGGAAGATGGATGACTCAGAAGGTGAATGTTTTCACAGAAAAACTGCATTATTGAGGGAAAAAAAAAAAGTAATTTAACAAAAAACCCATTAGGCATGATTGCTTGCCAAATACGTAACTACTCTCAGTTACTGTTGGGGTGAGAAGTTTCAGCAGGTCATTTTTAAGCATGACTCCCATTTACTAATATTCATTTGCCGATACACACATATAGACCTTTGCTAATACGTTACCCAGTTGTAAGAGAAGCAAGGGGAAATGACTGGGTTTAGATAAAAACATACTTGATATCTTACTGACACATATGTTTGTGCTGGGATGAGTCGCATTCAGAGATAAAATAGGCAGATCTAAAACAAAGAACATTAAATTGTTCTACTCTTTGGAAACTGCCCTGCCCACACAAGTAACTGTCTGTGACCTTCAATAGACCAAGGATATTCTTCATATGCTCATCCAGATACCATGTGCTCAGTAGCTGAAGAGAAGTAGATTGATTTGTTGTAGTTAAGGGGAACTTCTTTTCTGTTTTTTAACTCAGTCATATCACCACGTATTTCTGTTGGAATTTTCTCAACCCCATAAAGCTGCAATTTATTATTTTTTTTGAGAGAATGGGAGGAAGCATGTTCTTATGAGCAAGAAATTTGCCTGAAACTTTCAAAATTCTAAAAATCCTCTCACAGTTCCACTGAGATATCAGCAGGGACAGAATCCTCCTCTTTCTTTCTTTTGTTTATTCATTTTTTGTTTTATTCTCAAGCTCTCAGCCATTATTTTTTTTCCCGGCACAAAATCTGAAGCTTCAAAAGAGACAGCTATGAAGGTGACACTTTAAGAAAACTAGAGTAGGTGAGATCTGGAATGGTTTTGCTTGAATTGACAGTTTAATGTGCAGAACTTTTATGTGACTGAGGCAGAAAAGGAAACACCAAGTTTTTTCCTGACATGCTCTGTCAAGTCACTAGAAGGTTTGTAAGGGGATAATTTTTCTGTTGAGACACATGTTCTTCCATAAAATATTACTCAGTATTAAAAGAACTAAAGTATACAGTAGGAGTTGTGGTTTCATTCTTCTTTTTTCTCCAAAGTATAGACCTCCTGTAATTTATTTTCTGCTTTACTAAGGAACTGTTACAGCAGTCTAGGTTACAAAATTTTAAATTAATCTCTGTATATTTATATCCTGCTTAGTCGTGAATTGTTATAGTCAGTGCTGATCTCCATAAGTACACTTTTGAGAAAAACAGTGTTGAACATAACATCACTTCAGGATGCATCCTTTTTGATTATTTAGTAGACTATCTATTAGATTATAGTTATTTTGATTTTTTAGTAGTCAGTGGCTTGGTCGTATGATAATTTTTTTTTTCACCTGTATAACTAAAACATTAAAGTTAGAGAAAAAAGACTAGAGAGTTGCAATTTACAGTATATGATAATTCTAGGAGATTAATATCAACTTGTGAATACACTCTTAAAAATTTTGTATCTTTGCACATTTCCAAAACTGCCAAGCAGTTGTCTGAATAATCATCAACAGTATTGAATCATCTTAGATTATCTGACCGATTCTAGCTTTCCCTATTTCTGTTGAAAATTGACCTTTATTTTTAATGTATTTTTAACTGTCCTAGTTTATTTGTAAACAGTCAAGATTTTTTTACTTTTAAATCAAATCTGATAACATAAATATCATAGTCTGTCAACCATATACCATATTACTCACTAATTAATATTAATATTTTAGCCATTCCAAAGGTTTATAATGCTCCAATTAAGATATGTAATCACTTGCTGGATTTAGAGTATGTTTAGGGTATTTAAATTAATGAATTTGCTGTGTCACTTACCAGCACATTTTCTGGGAAAAGTCATCTCATGGGATCTAATTACCAAGAAAATAATTCTAAGTACATTGAGATGAAGGGTTTGAAAACTGATCAATAAATTCCAGAATTAAATTCAGGTTATGTCATATTTTTTTTTACAAGCTCACTGGATCTTGAACTCTGCAGAGTTTTGAAACAACATTGAAAGGTTAACTTTAAAGAAAACACACTTGCAAGCCCCTAAGACTACAGGAGAAAATCAAATGCCGTTTCTCCATAATCTCACAGAGCAGCTACTGAGTCCAAATAAAAGGCAAATCTACTGGTTTAAGAAGCGAATGATTTGTGAATATGTTCTGCAGCAGTACAGTAATGGCTGATGGTAAGATCTTTTGCAGTTTTGCTTTTATGAAACGGCAGTAAATGAGAGACAGAAAACCCAAATCTGGTTAATATTTTGAAGTCTCCTCATTTCCTCTAAAATAAAACCAAATTCTTAAAAACTAAGTGTAGAGAAAGAAGGAACTCACACAGCAGGGTCCCCGCTAGGGCTCTGAACTGGTGATGTGGAAGTACCCGCAGAGAGGCATACTGATGTGCAGCCTCCCATTCTCAATATGCTATGGACTATTTAGCCCCTTGAACTACTTTCTCCCTTCTGTTCTCATTAATTTTACTGATGAAAGGCAAAGAAGAAGCACTTTCATGAGAACTTTCCGTTTTAATAAACCATCACACCAAACAGCTCTAACTTCCCAGGTACACAAATTTCTTAATAGACATAGAGGGCTTCTCTTTCTAATACATATTAAAACACGTGTTAAGATTAATGATTCCATTATCCAGCCCAGTGATAATCCTAGACGCAAGGGATCAGTTCCCAGGAGAGTGGTAGAGACTCACTCTTAGGTCAGATCTGCAGAATCTGTTCCTCCGTTTTCAACATTTTAGTACCCCCACAAAATACAAATACGGTAGCATTAAAAGTTGTATAATGACAAGTCTTTACTGAAGTATACAAAATCTACTGCTGATTCATGGAATGTGCTATTTCTGCCAGGAACGAAAATGATGTGTTGATTTCAATTCAACTATTCTTACTTGCACCAGCTGCAAATCAGGTTCAGGATATGTTGAAGTGCCATTATTAGGCATAGTGTTTACATATTACATGTTTTTATTATTGCTCATCACTGATTCATATACCCTTTTGTTTTCCACTGCCATAGTATTTATAAAAATCAAAAATTAAAAGAAGTAGCCATTTTACTGCTGTGCTTGTCCTTTTTCTCTTTGGTCTTAAGTATTAAGCAATACATTTTTTTCTTACATGTTTTTCAACTCTACTGTCTGTAGAGCATAAAGTTATAGTCAGAGAAATGATAGCCAAAAAGAGACAGGAATAAAGTCACTGGATGTCCATAGCTTGCTCTGGTTTTATAAAAATACAGTGTGCATCTGAAAAAAAAAATAAAATAAAAAAGAAGGAAAAAGGATGCTGTTGACAGGTGACCGGAGAAAATAACTTGTTGTAGGAAGGTTTTAAGCCCTGAGGATTTATTTGTGTCTGCTGTGTTAGAGATGGCCAAGGAGCAGAAATAATGATCAGACAGACAAATACACAATCACAAATAAGCCTGTGCCATTGCTCCTGGCAACTGTTCATTATTTAAAACACTGCTACTTTGAAGAGAGGCAAAATGCTTGAGATTCACTCTGTGTAAAGGTAATGGAAGGCTTCATTTAAAGATCGAGCATCCTGAGAGATCTCTGAAGGCAAAAGACAGTCTTCCAGAAACATCTCTTGTGGTAGGTATTTAGAAACAGGATGTGATTCGTTTAAAGTAAATCGCAGGTGTTCAAAAGTCCTCAGGTCCTATCTACAGCAATTCACAAGGGGTTATAGGTATCCGTTGTCATTTTGGTGTCATTTGCTGAACCTAAGGATTCAGTATAAATACTGGTATGATTTACATACTCAGTGGGCCAAGTTTATTCAAAGGATGTAAACAGACTAGTAAATATTGCACTTTTCAGAACAGAGGAGGAAAATGGCATACATGCAAACTTTTCATCACATCCACTACAGAGTGAAGCAGAAGCAATAGGAACAACTCTGAGTCTTTGGGATTGCATTTGACCCTTCATACATTCAAAAAATATTGTTTGAATATCCCACATATGGAAATATAACTAGCTCATTCCCTCAGGTATTTCATAGTTTTTATAGCATCACTGAGCTGCTGATTGCCTATTTTTCACTATAAAAAAATGTACAAGGAACTATTAGATTTTTTTAATCTTTTTATTCTGGCTACTCTGTAGTCACGTTAATTCAACATCCTTGCTTGAAGAGCAACAAACTGCCTAAATTCAAGAACGAATCTTGGTGCAAGGAGACAGAGCAACAACATTAACTACCTTCCTCTTTTTTTTATTCCTTTTAGCTTTTGAACAACCACATAGTAACCTCCGTTTATCAGACTGACACATCTAATTGTGTTACTGCCTGACGAGATGTGGCATAGCCCATCAGGTACTCAAGAGTCAAGTTCTACTTCTCAGTTTTGACAGCAGCCACTCAGCCCCAATGCAGGTTGCTTTTAGTCTCTTTCTTTGCCCTGCTTGGTTAGTATCACACTAACATTTATTTGAGTGTTAAATAACACAAGCAGAGCCAAAGCCACAAGCTTGTGATGACACTTCCAGTACCTGCTGTTCCCTCTTAAAGCTGCATCACTACACTGGTGTCTGTATGCTTTATCTAGACTTTCATTTAGGCCCCCTTTAGGTGCTGGAAGGTTGCATTAAGGTCTCCTTGGAGTCTTCTCTTCTCCAAACTGAACAGCTTCAACTCTCTCAGCTTGTTCTCACAGAGGAGGTGCTCCAGCCCTCTGATCATCTCCGAGGCCCTTCTCTAGACTTGCTCCAACAGGCTCATGTCCTTACACTGGGGAACCTAGAGCTGGACACAGTACCCCAGGTGGTGTCTTTGGAGAACAGAGTAGAGCAGAACAGTCACCTTCCTCGACCTGCTGGCCACACTTCTTGTGATGTAGTCCAGGATGTGATTGGCTTTCTGGGATGCGAGTATACATTGCTGGCTCATATTCAGTTTTTCATCCACCAGTATCCCCAAGTTCTTCTCCGTGGTACTGTTCTCAATCCCCTCATTGCCCAGCCTGTATCTGTGCTTGGGATTGCCCTGACCCAGGTGCAGGACCTTGCACTTGGCCTTGTTGAACCTCATGAGGTTGACATGAGTCCACCTCTGAAGCCTGTCAAAGTCCCTCTGGATGGCATCCCTTTCCTCCAGCGTGTCGACCACATCACAGTTGCTGAAAGTGCACTCAGTCCTACTGTCCATGTCACCAACAAAGATGTTAAACCGCAGCAGTCCCAGCATAGACCCGAGGAATGCATATTTTAAAGAATAACAGAAAAAATATAAATGTATGTTTTTTTCCCAATTCCATATCATGCTTAATAATGCATGCCAATTACAGTGTTAGCTCCAGACAAGTGCATATACAGAATTTAGGCTAACAGAAACAGCAGGTCTGCAACTCCCACAGGAACATTTCCTTCCAATTTCTTTGTTCAGTGTAAGTCACCAGCAGTATGCTTCCATCCCAGACATATGACTGGGATGCCCCACAACATTACATGGTCTTTACAGACTTATGTAGTCAAAGAGATGGCACTCCTCTCTCCTATTGTTTCTGTTTTAAGTGAATAAAAACAGGTCCATATAGTTTGAATTCCCAAGTAATTCTCTCAGCTGCAAAGAAAGCAGCTCATGTTGCTGAGGTGACAGAATACAGATAAAACCAGTATTTAAGAGATAATATATGAGCAGAACCTCAAATAGTTCCTTTTGTTGCATTGTTTTTATTATTTGTGACTAAGAAATATTTTACATAAATCAATTATACTTATTATTTTTCACTATATTTCATGTTTGATGTCAGTTTTCTGTGAATGTCAGTGAAAATATTGCTTTTAGCACACAGTCTAAAGGTTTCTTTTTAGTGAATCAAAAATTATATTCAAGAAATATTTTTTCCTATTAAAACCAAATATTTAAATAATATTGACCTTCTCTTTAATTATGTATAACAATGCCCACTTTCATCCTCAAACAAGCCCCATGCTTCGAAGATCGGCTTTGCTCAAGGTCTGCAGGCAATTCTGAGCAAGTGTTTGAAGATCCCTGAAAATGGGCCTAACATTGCTTGCCTCCAGGGTGGTTATCACAGTTGTACTCTCATCTAGTGCTTATGCTAGAGAATTAACCCTATTAACATACAGACATGACTTCTGAGTGGCTGCAGCTTAATTAAAAGAACAAAGGTAGCTAGATTTTATAAATTTCGTATGGGATTTTAGTGGGTCAAATGCAGGGAGTGGGACTGATAGAATGGCATATACTAGTTGTATAAATAACAGAGAAGGTTACTAATTTCCAAATTTAATTGGCTCAGTCTGAGAAAAGAAGTGAGGGTAATGTTTGCAATGGAAGTACTTGTGCTGAAATCTCTTCCCATCCATCAGTCTTCTCCTCAGTAATATGAGGAATTTGTTTTTATGAGTTCTGAAATTTATTTTATTGTTGTAAAATATAGAAGCAGGGATTACTTAGGGTCAGTTTTCATGTGGTTTAATGTGAGGTGGGTTCTTTTTTTTTCAAAAAAAATGAACCCTTCAAATTTTCTTTGACTTTAACAGAGATCACAAGGACGAAAATGAAATTTAAAAAGGAAATGCATGTAGTTCTGAGGATCTGGGCACTGCTATGTAGTTGCATGATGTCATCCACAACCTCATCCTTTCCTACAGCCCTTCACTGACTTTGCAACTTCTCCTACTGTCTGTGTAAAGCAGGGTGTAAGAAGAGGACAGGCACTCATACCCATCCCACAAAGCAAAGCCAGCACCTCCAGTACCATGTGCATCACAGAGCAAGAAAAATTCTTCCTTTCTCTTCCTCTCTTCCTTCTGCCATTTAGTTATTAAACTAAAAAGCAATAAATACCACAGGGGTAACTGGAATCAGGTGATTAATGTACACTTGGCAAACTTAAGTATATGAGGAATGAAAGAAGAAGCAGACCCACGTGACAAGAGTAGTCTAATCAGGTTTCTAGGGCCAGATGTGGCTCTACTGCAATTTTATTGACTTCTATTATGTTAACCTGCAGTGAATAGGGTCTGTAGAGAGAGAAGTTATCTAGGAGAAAAGGACATCTTCTCATCGGCTCCTGTTTTGTTTTCTGGAAAACTATGTCTTGAGAGCATGGAACAGGGCATAAAACAAAAGAGAAAAGAGCAATTACCAGCCAAGGTGGATATAATTAGGCCTAAATCAATGTGATAGAAATTAAGTGCCTCATTTTTATAAGATAGACAACTCTGCAAGACATAAACAAATTAGAGATTTTTTTTTTACAGTAATAGAGGATCCTTGGAAAGTAAACAAACAGCAAGCACCAGGAAGGTTTATGTCACAGCACTAATTAAAATCCCAGCCAAGAAAGAGAAAAATACCTTGGATTTAACTAGAGCAATAAAAACATTTCTAAAAGAACATATGGACAAGCCTTCTGACAAAATGCTTAGATTATTACAGAAAAAAAATATGGAATAAATAAGTGTGTGCAGAAGAAGGAAAATATGTCCTTGATTAGAAGTTAGAATTGAGGAATATGGTTGCCAGGACAGTTTTAGCAAAAGCAAGAACTGAGGATCCCTTCAAGCACTTGGAACAATCTCATGGCCCCAGTACAGACCATTAATGGGCCAAATTCTCCACCTTTACTAACTGAATCTGAAGCTGTCAGCCTGTGACTCCTCCAGGGGACAAAGAAGGAAAAAACATCACAAATCTCAGTAGAGCTAGAACAGCAGAATTTGGCAATATACATCTGTTAGCTAAACTGGAACAAGAAAGGTGCAGAGGAACGTTCCCTTCTCTAGCAGTAAGAGAGGAGCTACTCTCCATCATGAGGACAGTAACAGCTAAGTGGCAGGGTATGAGGCATGTTAACCTTTTACACCATCTCATTCAGTTGCAAGGGTTAACTTGAGCTGAGGTGGCATAAAAGTAATTCAACACTCACCCACTTAAACCCAAAGTCCCCACAGTTTTTATGAGGCTAGATCTAAGCCAATCCTTTACCTTTGAAAAGAAAGTAAGTGTCATAAAGAAATGCATTTCTTTTGATAGTCATGAAATTCATTAAAAGGTATGATTTATTTAATGAATAGCTTTTGATATTTGAATTGATTTACTGAATATCTTTAAAGCCTTTTATTACATTGTTTGAAATTTAGCTGTTGGTCTATGTTGTCTCATGACTGCCCACGGGAGTGTTTGTTTGGATGACCATGCAAGAAGGTTTTTTATTTTTATTCACAAATACAAAGTTTAGAGTTAGCTCCCTCACCATTTCCTATTTTTTGTGAAGTTCTGCAAAATTTGTATTGCCAATGTTTTTGTACAGTAGATGCTGAAAAAATATGGTCCAATTCAATTTGGTTTTTTGTGTGTGTTGAGTTGGCCTCCTGGCTCTAGTCATCAAATGGCAACTAGAAATTTTGGATAGCTGGATTCTAAATCAAATAAACATCAGAAAATAATGAATGCTGGAAGTTAGTTTACTTTGGAGAGCGAATACCTCATAATGTTTGGATCACTTTCTTATATTTTTATCAAAGAACCAGTAACTATCAACTAATAGTAGATCTTTATTTGTAAGATGGTTTCTAAAACAGAATTTTATTTCAAAACAGAGTAAAAATTATCAACTCTAAGATATGCTAATTAAGGAATAATTTCTTCTTAATATATTGATCAGCAAACACTTAAATTGGTGATGAATAAATTCAAAAATGTGTGGTAAATGAAGTAGGAGTGATTAGGTAGGGTCAGTACATGTGAAACTAGTAGGAGGTGCTTGGAGAACATTTTTTTTACATCGGTTACCTGAAAAATTTTTGGATTATGCAAGGGATCAGTCAAAGACTGATGATACTGGGCTTCAGAAAAGAAATTTCTTAATGGAGGAGTAGATTTACTAGAAGGAAAGAACAGAACTAACTACCAGAGACTTACACTAGTGTCAGCAGTACTTACTAAAGCTTTCCCCAGACACAGAAGAAGACTGGCTGAGTTTTTCCCCAGATCCGGAGAGTACTTGCATCCAATCTTGCATCAACTTTCTTGCTCCCCAAGCCCTCTTAACTTGCTTCAGTTGCCCAAATATAGGTCTGTACTACAGTTTAAGGTATCTTACAGTATAAGAGATATCCGCATGAGTACAACTAGAAGACTTGCATTCCTCAGGATGATGGCTGGAGGCAGGATGTTCAGGGATGTTTATTTCAGTGAAGTAAGTCTGCTGTATTTTGAGGTGTCCACATTAGTGTTCCAGGATTTATATGCTTCATGTGTTGGTTTCCTGCTTGCGGAAGTTCTGGCCTCTTTTTGTTATATTCAGAGGTCATTGCTCAGGTTTTATGATGGACTGAGATTTCTTCCTCACACTTTTTCAGCCAATGTTTCGAAAGACCCTGCATCAGAAAATGTATATTGAGTCCACATGTAATTAAGATTGCTAGTGATTCATCCTTAAATGTGTCTCCTGTTGATAAGGGATTCTCAGTACAATGCATCACATTAGGGAGTACAATTTGCTTATGTTACTTATAATATATGTCACAGGGGCCACAGAGTATTAACAGTTAAGCAGCTGAAGTCTTTACCAAAAAGAAAAAAGTAAGTTTATTTTCCCAGGGAATATATATTAATTTTAAAATGAGAAGAACAATTTAGTCCATCAAAAATATTCAGTGTTTTTTAAAAAAACCCAAACACATTAGCATTTTTACTAAAAGCTAAAGATTTTTTATTAACAACTAAGAGTGCTAATCTTTTTTCTTTTTTTTCATTCTTTTTTTAACTGGAAATAATTAGAAACTAGTGAATGATCATGAAGACCTGGTCTTTTTTTTCCTTTCTGTATCTCTTTTATCTCTTCCCCACCTCTGTGTTCCCCAATAGAAACTCAGCTAAATGTGAGACCATCATTTTTATTTTCAAAGCTGTAATTCAACTTACATGTTGGCCATCAGATTTATCTTACAATTCTTTAATCAAAGTAAAGCTAAACAAAACTGAATATAACAACTGAGAAGCAATGAGCAGTGCTTTTGTTCCTTTTCCGTATTTCAAAATTTAGCTTCTTTCTGGTTCTTTTGCTAGGACTTCGGCCATAGAAGAAAACAAACCCCGAAGTGCTTATGTATGGATTCAATTTCATTACTAGATTCTAAGTGTTTCCTGAGTGAAAAATGTGGGAGTTTTTCCCCACTTCTAGCCCAGTTTGTGCTGTCGTTATCATGTCTTCAACCTCAGTGAAGACAGAGGAACATAAATTAAGGCAGGGGTGTCCTGATAACATTTTTGTGTAACACCTCTGAGGGCCTCAACTTTAATCAAACAGTTACTAACACGATGACACAATACCTGACAGCCCACACTGCAGAACTTCTCAACTCTTAAGTAAGTTCAGACCCTGGAAAACAGTGAAGTTTTCCAGGCTTCAAACTCCTGGCCATGGGGACAAGGTTGCAATACTGGTTTATAGTCATAACTTCCAGGCTTCTAGGCTCCCTGCCTGAATATAGACCAAGATCAAGATATCCTTTTTAGTCCTTCAGTGATCATTATTTTAACTACATATTTTTTTGTAGATTCGTAGGATAATTTAGACTGGAAGGGAGACATAAGTATCATTTGGGTTTACCTTCATCATTCAAAGCACGGTCAATATCATACAATACATTGTTTTCATAAATAATACCTATTCTAGGCCTCAGCTTGTAAGGACTGTAACTATTATCAATTTTTTAAAATTACAAAAATAAGTTTATCTCATCTATTGTAGTAGAGCTTGAGGGAGAAGAGGAAGAGAAGTGAAAACAAGTAACTGGAAGACTGGGTTTTCAGGAAGCTATTATAAATTCTTATTTCTCCTAAAATATTTCCTTCTTAATGAAAATTTGCATCTATTCCAAGGTATTCTGGAGTCTGGTTTTGCATTTCCCTTTGGAAGGGACATTACTGCCTGTTGTAATTTAACCACTAAAACTTCCACACGAGGAAGAGGCCAGGGGCAAAGTTTCTCAGATTTTTACACCTTCCTAGAACTGTGTTTTATTACTGCATCCCCCTCAGGCTGCAGCAAATATCAAAGTCAACTTTCCAAATCTATTTTTACAATAATTCAAGCTGGTTTACTGCCTTTTTTTTTTTTTTTTTTTTTACATTTTCCATCTGTAACATATTTACTGTATGAAGCCAATTACATATATATATACCCAGCCTCATGAACTAGGAGACAGGGAGGCGAAGCAGAATGAGGTCATTGCAACTAAACAGGAAGTGATCAGTGACCTGGTATGCCACTTACATGCACACAAGTCTATGGTGTTGGATGGGTTACACCCAAGGGTGCTGAAAGTGTTGGCAGATGTGCTCACAAAACCACTTTCCATTGTTTACCTGAAGTCCTGGTTAACTGGAGAGGTCCCAATGGACTGGAAGGTAGCAAATGTAAAGCCCATCTATAAGAAAGAAAGGAGGATCTGGGAAACTATAGACCTGACAGTCTGACCTTCGTACTAGGGAAGGTCATGGAGCAGATCATCTTGAGTGCCATGACACGCCATATAGAGGACAGCCAGGGGATCAGGCCCAGTGAGCACGGGTTTGTGAAAGGCAGGTCCTACCTGATGAACCTGATCACCTTCTATGACAAGATGACCTGACTATTGGACAAGCAAAAAGCCGTGGATATTATCTACTCAGACTTTTGAGAAGCCTTTGACATTACTCCCCACAGAATTCTCATGGAAAAACTGGCTGCTCATGGCTTGGATGAGCATATGATCTGCTGGATAAAGCACTGGCTGGGTGGATGGGCCCAAAAAGTGGTCGTCAATGGAGTTTAATCCAGCTGGCAGCTGATCACAAGTGGTGTTCCTCAGGGCTGTGTTGTTCTGTTCAACATCTTTATTGATGATCTTGATAAGACCATAGAGTGTATCATCAGTAAGTTTGCAGATGACACCAAGTTAGGTGGGAGGGTTGATCTGCATGAGGGTAGGGAGGCTCTGCAGAGAGGCTTGGATAGATTGGATCAATGGGCCAGCGTTAACGGTATGAGCTTCAACAAGGCCAAGTGCCAGGTCCTGCACCTGGGCCACGACAACCCCACGCAACGCTACAGGCTTGGGGAAGTGTGCCTGGAAAGCTGTCTAGCAGAAAGGGACCTGGGGATCCTAATAGGCAAGAGGCTGACTATGAGCCAGCAGTGTGCCCAGGTGGCCAAGAAAGCCAGTTGGCATCCTGGCTTGTATTAGAAGTAATGTGACCAGCAGGAGCAGGGAAGTGATCATCCCCCTGTACTGGGCACTGGCCACACCTTGAGTATTGTGTCGAGTTTTGGGCACCTCAGTACAAGAGAGATATGGAGGTGCTGGGGCGAGTGCAGAGGAGACCAACAAAGCTAGTCTTGTGAGGAGCAATTGAAGGAGCTGGAGCTGTTTAGTTTGAAGAAGAGGAGGCTAAGGGGAGACCTCATCACTCTCTACAACTACTTGAAAAGACACCGTAGAGAAGTTGGTGCTGGTCTCCTCTCACAGGTCTTTAGTGCAACAGGGTAGATTTACATGGACATTAGGAAAATATTTTTCACAGAAAGAGTAGTCAGATATTAGAATAGGCTGAGTCACCATCTCTGGATGTGTTTAAAGGTGTTTTAGATGTGATGTTGGGGGCTATGATGTAGGGGTAAGCTTTGTAGAGAACAGTTAGTGGTTGGACTCAATGATCTCAGGGGTCTTTTCCAACCTGAATGATTCTATGATTCTATAAGTGAAAAAGTGACTTGAGTAACTGAAAAAAATTAAGACCACATGTATACATGAAGAGTATACTCCTTGCATTTGTCCTACATAGCTGAATATAAATACATTTTTTTCAACTTGTTCAGAAATATTGTTGGTAATATTTACTGTATTCCCATGTCTCAGCTTTACTGAAAGTAGATGTAAACAACAAATAAAATTATTGCTAAGGTTACTTTCTTTTTAAATGTGACTGTTATATTCAGAAAAGTGATACTATAAAAATGATATCTCAGCGTTTCACATTTATTCTCCCTCAGTGACTTCTTTATCAAATGTTCTCAATTTGCAAGTCAAAACAAGATTCTTCTCACTGCTAGTAATGCAGCTCCACATGTGACTTGGAAAGAGATAATATTCTTCTCTTCTCTTTTTCAGTGGTGAAGATTTTAGAATAAAAACCATACTGATCCAACTGGATGGCGGTGCAGGGAGTAAAATACCGGGGCTTGGGATTTTACTTTGCAGTAGTGATAGTGGAAAACATATTTATAATTAAATGTATGAAAATTATACAAAACCTGAGGCAGACACTTGGACTACCATTTTGTCACTGACATCAGTGCCTTAACTCCAACAGCAGATTTTGGTGTATGGCTAGCATAGGCACTAATCAAGCAGTTATGAACAAGTGTAGCAATGTGTAAAATAAATTACTTTGAACAATTAATTGTCTTGTTAGACAACATCTCTAGCAAGATGATTGAGACATCAAATCTGAATCTGGTTCAGAGGACACTCCTTTCTGTCCAGTTAGTAACTGGGAAAGTGATATACAGAAAACTTAAATACTCATAATAGAACCCAGTAAGCTTTGTAAACGGGAGTCAGATCTTCTATCTGCCATAGTTTTAACATCGGAAAAACACCATGAACATCTCAGTGACACTTATAGCATAGTTTCTAGTAAACTAGTCAGGCTCTTAGGACCCAGTTTAGCCTGAGTGTTGTTCTAACAGCAACAACTGTAAATGCAAAAGTAGTCAAGCCTGTTTTAGAATTCTGTGTTATGCTGGTCTGTGTTTTCTGGTGGCCTTTTGGCATATATATATATATATATAGTAGAATCAAGTGGATCCATAATCAAGGTTATTGATTGTCTTCCACCGTGGATTGCTTTCTACCTTCTTCAAAGTAGACCTATGTTTTTTAAGATTTCTTGTTGGTTGTCGAGGGTGAAATCCTGAGTGCTCCTTCGCTACACTGGAAAAAGAATGTTCTGTTTATAGCAGATATGGTGCCCAGAGAATAACTGCTGGAATGGAGACAGAATTAAGGCTGCCATTAAAATACTGCTTTGCCTTGCTTTAGAATATGTTAGTGTTAACATTTTCTGGATGTTACGGTTGTGTATTTGAAACATGTATTTATTGTATTAGCTGTTTCTTGATAAGATATTATATCTTTCTGTTTTATGCAGACAGGACCAGAAATAACTGTTTGTATGAACCTGAAGACTTTTACTAAAACAACAAAGGAAAGAGAAAAAAATGTAGCAGTCTTTGCTTTGGGAGTGATGCGTTTTTCTCCCTCATAAATTTAAAAATAAAGCCCCTGTTCTTATTGTGGGTTTAGAAAATCGGTTAAAATAGTTACAAATGGCTGACACATTTCATTAAAACAACAACAGCAAAAAAGCCTAACTAACTTGTTTCCTTTGGTTTACCTGGAGTCTTTAAAAAAATTTATTTCTACATATTAGCAATGTGACCTATTGTTTGTTAAGAAGCCAGGATCAATTTACAAAACTTTTGTTTAAACAGAATAAATTACTGGCACATTATGTGCTGCTTTTGATAATCTAGTTAAGACAACTGTAATACATATCTAATAAATATTTTCTAAGTTTCACTGAACTGTCATTGGAATAATTGCTCTATTGATAATTCTCTACTGCACTAAAGGACTAAATTTAAACGGTTCTGAAGTCTATCAGAAGAATAATCATTTCTTCAATAATCTTTGTTTCATCTGAGCTTTTAGCACATTTGATGTGCTGTTCCTAAGAGTACAGAATGTACAAATGTCACTTTGAATGGCATGCACAGATTCAAAGTAAGTTAGGTATTTATTTAGCTATGCAAATTGTCTTGGTGTCTTCTGTGGGACTATGTGTGACTCTGAAATTGTATGTGCTCAAATACTTTGTGTGTGCGTGTCTTATAGAGAGAGACACTAAAGTGTTTTGCAATGTCAATTTCTGTTTATCACCAAAGATATTCCAGGTGTTCTTTTACGTATGTATCACCCCAGCAAACTTCCTAGGGCTTAACTTCTCTCTTATTCACTTTCTACCATCCCATCCTCTCCACTCAGCTTTATATCAGCTTGGTCTTTAAATTTCAGTGAACAAAACACTTTTGTTTCTCACAGACATTGGTGTAATTGACAGGATTTGGAGCAGAATAAGCAACAAATTTCATTTACAGTGAATACATTTTACTTTTGATGTTCAGCCTTGTACACTGGGAAGCTATCCCCAGAACCTCCTCCAGCTTGCCCTTTCCTCAAAATGTCTGAATAAGCTTTTCCCTTTACTACTGCTTTTTCAGGTTTTTTTTGCAGCTGCCTCTCTCTCTAGTATACAGCTCACCCACCATAAATAGCTGTTCTCGTAAATAAGGTAGGCAGATACTGACTTGTAGCCATACATAGACCACACAAATTAGCTGCAGCTCTAATCACATTTCACCTTTCCTGTCTGAAATGAACAACAACTAAAACTGACTGCTATTAAAATTCTGCAAAACATGTTAAAGGCAAAATCACCAATAAAGTTTCACCATGTTTTTCTGAGCCATATTTATCTGGTTTATATTACTGGAATTTATGATGTCTGTGTAGTGCCGGATCTTTGCCTCCTGCTTTCATTTGCTTTCCCCATAACTGAAAATCTAGCCTAGGTTAAACAAAAAAACACAACAGCTATAATCAGTAAAAAGAGAAAATCAGATGCAGTGTGAGATATTCAAGTCAAGCAGCACAGCTAGAAACTTAACCTAGAGGTGGTGTCAATTCAGTGTATGTTTAATGCTGAATAAGCTGAAAGCTGTTCTCAGGAGTACCAAAGAAAGAATTTTAGCCAAACACTGTCCCACAGCAAATGTAAAAGTCATTTCATTCTTTTTTCATTTCCACAGATTACAGGGAGCCAAGAATCATACAAAGACGGAAAATCTATTCTTGGATTTGCTGAAATGGATGAATCAGTTCAGATTAAGCAAGAAACAGCCTGTCTTTGACTGAAACTTCAGCCAAACAAATTCAGACAGTCTAGGATACAAAGGAGTTTAATTAGTTTTCTGTTATTCTTTCTAGGTCATCAATTCATCATTTCTAGTGAAATCAATATTGGAAATACTAAACCAACAAAAAAAAAATTCTCATGTTTTTTTCTGAAACTTAGACACTCTTTGTAGACATACACCTAGCTGTAAGCAGGATAATTTTTCATGTCTGGCTGCATTTGGAAGCAAATTAATGCACAATAGGAAATTATAAGAAATCAATTAAAAAATATTTAAAATTGCATGATGGGACAGATATTCAAATTAGTTATTTGCAAATTAGCTTCTTAATAGAGTACTAGTAGATGGATCCATACCTCCTTTCTTGCTAGAACTGATGTGCAATGCACGCAACATATTGAAATCCTCCTATCTGTAGAAGAACAATTGTCTGAGTGTCAAACAATGCATTCTATTTAGCTTAGAATACAATATATTATATATGAAAATCTAGTAAATCACATAAGCCAAACAAATGTAGGATTGTCCATCTGCAAACATTTGGGATGTTTCTGAGCTTCTGCTACTAATGATGTTACTGTCTGCTGCTGGAAGCTTTTTTTTTCCAAAAGCTTCAGGATTAATTTGGTATCAAAATGGATGACAAGCATTCATACACCGAATAATGATATTTTAAATTCATAATTTATCATGTTATGTGATGTCATAAATTAAATAAAGCTATATTAATTCTGAGTGAAAACATCCTTTCAGTGAATAGCAATCAGTTCCCCACATGCTTTTCAGACAAAGAAGGAGGGTGTGTGAAATATTTCTCTTGTTAGAAAAAAAGTATTTTTAAAACCCTGGTGAGAGATTTTGCAGGAAGAAATATCTGGAATGATAAACTGAATACAATCACTCCTGACAAGAAAAAGAGCACAGCAGATTAAAATTTTTGCTTAAAATGTAGAAATAAATCTGATGTAATTTTTCAGTCTCCCTCGTTCAAACAAGATGATATTTGTTGCTGAAAGTTTTGTTCCAGTGTGGATAGGATTAAAACTGAGAGCCAGACCAAACACTCCTTTTCTCATGAAAAACCTGTGGATAAAATCATATGTGAAAAGTGCACAATAGAAATATTGTGCAAAATCCATCTTGGTCCTTCTAGTCCTTGACTAAAGTCAGAGGGACAAGAAGCAGCATAAACTAAATGAAATGACATAAGGCTGAACACATCTCAAACTACTTCAACCTGACAGATCCAGAAACCCTGACCCATAGGCCCTTTAGCATTTATTGAAAACAAAAAAAGACACATGACTTCTCATTTAAACAATTATTTTTTAATCTAACAGAGAAGTAATAAATTAGGAAGAGCTAGATCTGCCATTATTTGAAATTTAAATTGGATGAAGAGACAAATAAAAGGCATAAAGACAAATATACCAGCTGTCCACCAAATTCCAGCATAGTAGAAATCTTTCAGGCAGTCCTTTACATTAAAGCAACTCTGAATAGCTTCTTGCAAGGCAAGCTCTATGAAGATCCTTCTGTGTTCCTATTAAGGGGTTTTTATTTCTATCTTTTCACAGTTTGAGCTCTGCTTTTGCTCCCTACTGCATGCTGGCTCCCTGTACTGCTGAGGGTCTTAAAGGAGGTGCTCTTCCTCTTGGGTCTCTCCCTCGTAGCCCCATTCTACCTTCCAGGATTTGAAGAGAGTATTTGCTTTTCATTTTCTTTTTTTTTTCTTTTATTTAGAGCAGGAGTGCATAAATTGCTGCTATGGAGCACCTGAGCTAAGTCTATTTGGGATGAAAGCGGAAGTTCTCCATGAATGCACCTAATGGGTTCCAAACACCAAAGGACATTCAACTCACAGGACTAGATTAGAGTTCATCCAAAACGAAAGTTCCTTTCAATGTAGACAGCATGGATGCTCTCAGGTTCAGTGCCAACTGTTTCACTGCTACCCTGGGCTACCCTGCTTGCTCACAGAGACAAGTTTTCCTCTGCTCTGGTGAGAAAAAACAGCCTACTACCCTGCCTTCACATGAGGATTCAGCCTGCCTCAAAATATTCCAGAAAATTCTGCCAGGTAAACTTCCTCCTAGCTGCAATTATAAAGAACTCAGTACATTGCATTTAAGTAGGAAACTGAACAAAAATCAAGCAGCTCTAACATCTCTCAGCATCTGTTGCTCTTGTGAATATCAGAGTGCCTCAGAGGGAAGGCTTCATTGTTGGCTAGAGGATTCCTGGGAGAGGTGGGAGTTCTGGCTCTGATTACCTTCTTCACTTTGCTTTCCCTCCCCTTGCTGGCTGTCTTCTGTCCACTCAGACAACTCACACTGCATCAGATGTTGTGGGAGTATAAAGCATTATCTTCGTTCCAGAAGATAGCTGGGAAGTTGGAACCTTGACTGTATTTGGACTTCAGTCATCATGAGCATAACCAAAAGAAGCACTGAAGAAAAATCGCCAGCAGAATTTAAGATGAAGTCAGATTTTTGAGGACTGAATGGAGATGTAAATGTCAATGAAACACGAAAGGACGTATCAGCACCTTGATATTCGTCTACACCATTCAAAGGCCAGATGCAAACTCATTAAGCTTGGGTTTTCTAACCATACTCTGTGTCAAGTGTATGTACACTTTACATCTTCTTTATGAATATAGCCTCCATTATTTGGATTAGCTTTAAGATCTCTTAAAATTGTAGATATGCAGGTCATTACAGATGGAGATAGATCAATACATTCCCTGTTTCCAGCTAAAATAGTCAAATTATTCCCCCTGAATTAGATCTTAAGTTTAGGCTTTCTTTTGATGTTCTAAATATGATTAACATAAATTTAACTAGAAGATTTTTGGCAGTAAGATGATTTTTAACTTAGCAGGAAAAGGCATAATGTGATTTGAAAGCTGGAACTCTTACAAGGTGCAGAGAACAGTATTCTGTACCTGAAGCAAGCTGGTATAGTTCATAACTGTGGGTTTCTTGTAACAGTTGTACCAAAATTTGGCATATTTTTACAAAAAGAAAACACCTCAGACTTGGGATGCATGAATGAATGTGTGCCTAAGTTGAATTACGTCTGAAGAACTGAGTTCTTCAATTTTGTCAGTAAACTCCTGTGTCAGATAAGTCAAGTCACCTATATTAAGCTTTTCATAAGTGACTTTCCTAATTTCTTATTTTCCAGCTTGAGAACCTGCATTCTGTTTAACAGAGATCCTGAATAATTAGAGCTGTAATTAAAGACATAGGAAACACTTACGTATAGAATATGATTTAAAGATGTTAAAGCCTTTAAGAAATCAATGTTTTGTTTTCCAGTGTTTCAAAGTTTAAACTCCAGCTTCTTGGTACACTTCTTACCCATGTGCAAATCAAAAATATCTTCTTACATTGCCTAATGGACATTTTGAAGATAAATTCATCACACATATAGGGCAAACATTTCAGCAGTACTTGGCTACCTAAGAAAGCCAGACTGAAGGCTGGTAGAACATTTTTGAAACATCATGTCTTTGTGGCTACACATAAATTCTGCACCTGGGATCACCTGGGTATATGTGTCACCTTCATGTATTAGTGAAATGATCAAACAAGATTCAGAGCTACACTATCTCAGCCACTCCAGTATTTTCTCCCATTTCTTCTCATATTTCTGCACTTTTTTTTTTTTTTATGGAAATCTGGTTAAGCTGATCATAACAGGGCCTTTGTGAGTTTAAATCAGCAAAAGTGGATGAAAACTTGAGGCAAGGAAGCCAAGGGGAGGAAAATTATTCTGTCACCAGAGCAGAATTACACATGGTATGAGTAATAGGATATGGAGTGCATACTGAAAATAAGCTTAACAGACACTACCCACCCTCTGCAATGAATGAGACCAGCAGCCTACCAAAAACAGCATGGCAGCAGCAAGACCTGTGGAAAATCAAGCACACCATGTGTACAAGATGGATATTATTGCAGAAAAAATATCATATATCTTCAGAATATATTGGTATTGCTATTTTCTAAATGTTATAATCTTATATGTGGTTTATAAATGCATATATATTAATCATCATATATTTTTTTAACAGTTTTATGTAAGTAGAACAGTACTGATAGTTCAGGGAAAAAAGTGTAAGGCCCTTTGAATTCATTAGGCATATGTTCAGGCAGGCAACAGCTTGTAGTAGAGAAAAATATATGCTCAAACAAAGTTTCTTTCCATATTTCACTTGAAACAATAGCCAAACACGTTGCTTATAGCAGTCATTTTGGGCATTGCCAGGGCTCTGGAGAGAGATGGGAAAGCTGCCGGGCAGAGCCGTCAGGTGTACTAATGAGATAAGGGAGCTGGAGAGCTTCTTTGAAAATAGTTCTCAGAGAAGTTGGGAAGAAGGAGTTTAGGGGTTTGAGTTTTTTCAGTTTTGGGCCACACATGCTCCAAGAAAGATTTGTATTGCATATCTCAAAGGAACTCACACAGTATACCTGTAAGAAATACCAAACAATTACAAGCAGTGCCCAGTAACTTCTGCTCTCAGTGGATATACGTACAGAGATGATGAAAAGGAAGCTAAACACCAAACTGAATAGCACAGCCTCTAAAAGAAATCACAGTATTCAGTTCAAGTGTAACCAACATTCTCAACATTCTCTTGGCAAAACAGTGATATACTACTGCCAACTCCACATAGTCTGGCAAATTCATTTTATTTTTTAAAAATCTTTCATTCCTTTACTTCTAGAGAAGAAAATCAGTGTGAGGAGAATGTTTAAGAATATATCTTCTTTCCATATCAGTTATTCCAGATACAACTGACTGACATACTTATTCTCTTGGAAAAAAATAAATCAATGAAAACAATTAGTTAAGTGGAAATTATACGTTTAATGGTTCAGCAAAGTTCAATTACTTTCAAATGTGGGTATCCTAACCTTTGTTGATGAGTTCAAGTAATTTAGATTATTCATGCAAACTAGAAATTACTCAGAAAAAAAAGACTTTTGACTTATAAAATGGTTTTGAGTCATTTTTTTCTCTTTAGGATGATTTGTACTTTCTTAAAAGAAACACTTTTTTTTTTCCAAAATCATGCATCACACAGAAAATAGAGATCTGAAGAGTTTTCAGTATTTCTTCTTAATATGTAACATTTGTGTTACCAGTCAATTGTTGTCTCTTAAGCTTTATAGGTACATATTTCCATTAAAGATGACAGAAAATATAATTCAGAAGAAATATTAAGCAACAGATTTCTTCAGTTTAGTGGAATACTTCCACTTTTTATATGAATAAAATGAAACAATATGAATATGAAATTTGCATGTGCTCTCATGTTCTTTCAAAGATGATGTTTTTTGGATCTTTTGTGTCTTAAGCCTTTAACGTCTTCTGGGAAAAAAAATCATACAAATAAATGCTTTGTATTTAAAAAAAAATACCTTATTATGCTTTTTATGGACATGAGATGAACATATTTCGTTTGAAACATCTCTATGCAAGTGTAAACTACAGAATGCTCTCAGATCTTTAGGAGATCAAAAAGCTCCTAGCTTTGAAAGTCAGCCTCAGTTAACTGCAGAAACTTTTTCACATTTGGATATTTTATGATTGCTAAAATTTTGAATATTTCAAGTCATGACAGATCAACAGAAAGTGGGGTAACATACTTCTTGTATGACTTTGTGGTCATATAGGTTCAAAGGAGGCTACTCAGTAAACTTACTTGTAAAAAAATTAATTCTGAAGGTCTTAGTTAGCAAGAATAATTACATTTCAAGACAGTTATATAGATTTCTTCAGAATTTCTGTCCCTACTGACCTAAGGCTCTACTTTGACATAATTGGGGCTTGTGTATTGAGCTGCTGAAGATGACTAGATGTGCTCTCATTCTATCTGAGAATGAATATTTTCTTCTTCCATCCAAATGAGGTCCTCCCAAAACAGTTTCTTATGCAGTAAAAAATGTGGTCAACTAAAGATGACAGAACTGGCTGTAATGCCTTTCATCACTAAGGCATTACAAGGTTTTCCTGTCCAGTAGACTTGATGAAGAAAAGGTTGGATTAACACTTTTTCTTTTCTCCTCTCCCCTCCTCTCCCCTCCTCTCCCCTCCTCTCCTCTCCTCTCCTCTCCTCTCCTCTCCCTTTCTCTTCTGTTTTTTATTTTTCCTAATTTAAGATTTAAGAATTATATATCTTAAAAGCAAAGGCGAAATTCATGTCTGCTGTGTTATCTCATTTTTTCTGGCCACATCTCAAAACTATGTAGTGTACATTTTTGTCAAAATTTGAACACCAGGGACTGGGGACACTATAACTGACTAACTCAGCAACTAACTGATCTATTTCTTTACTTTCTAAACGCTGTCTACTAACAAAAAGGAAAACATTGTATGAGACAAAATAAAAATGAAGTAATGAGAGGAAGTCAATGGAAAACCAAACCAAACAAGGATCAATACAATATCTCATAGTTATATTCAGGCACACTCAGCTGGGAAGGAGACTAATTATGGAGGTTAGATGGGTCAGAAGTTAGGAAATTAACCTTAGATTTAGAAGTCTTCCATTCTATTCTCTACTGTACCACAAACTTTCTAGATGAAACTGTGGTCAATTCCTTTTACTTCTGCCTTGAATTCAATTCTCCACACATAAAACTGAGGATAATAACACTTTTCCAACACATTCCATTAATGATTTTCATTAGTTCACTATTACAGTGGTTAAGAGCTTACAGATTTGGATAAAGGCAAAGAGAAGGACAAAAGAAACAGGTTTTTATGAAAAGCTGCACTGCCTCCAGAGGGGAAGCCTCCAAAATAATTATAGCCATTAAGACAAACCTTGCCTTCAGTGGGTTGCAATACAGATTGCCAAAATTTATTCTGTAATGTCACCCTGGGTATTTATTTCCTTAAATCACCTCTTTTTCTTTGTTTAAATCAGAGCACTAACATTTCTTTGGCCCATTTTTTGAGCTGCAATAGAGTGATATTTATTAATATGTTGCTCTTATACTTTAAGTCTATAATTTAGAACAACTATGAAAGTCAAGATTCAGTAAAACCTATATCCAGAAGTTCACAGAAGCCCTGGTGAGGGTGGCACTTTTATTGAAACTGGTCCTAAATTATATAAATTACACAGTTTGTGGTATTATATAGACTTAACTATCAGAGGTTGTTCCTTTTTCTGCTGTCCTGAGTATACAACAGTTTGCAAAGACCCAGTAGATTATTGTATCTGTTCCTGTACATTAGTTTCATTTAAAAAAATATATTTTCTAGCCTTATGTTTATTGTTTCCAATGTGAGCTGGTGAACTGCTGAGGCTGAAACATATAATGCTGTTCTGAATCCAGCATGTCCAGGACAGTTCTAAATTACATCAAATCATGAGGTTCCTCCTCAAAGGAGACAGGCCATGAAAAGACATTTCATGGGGAAGATTAACAGTAGCAAAAATAGTGCAGAAGACCAGCCAACAGTTTAATTTATATGCACACCCACAGTCTTTCTCTTCCCTACAGCAAATAGATAGACAGCTCAGCTGTCTGCAGCTTTCTCGTGCTTTTCAATACCTCTGTGTATCACTTGTTCACATGGGTATTCCAGGGAGTATATGAGAGTAAGAGCGATTAAACTGTACTGACCAGTATAGCTTAATGGAGTTGTAGCCCTTGCTACTATGTTCCTCTTATTTGCATCACCTGCTCTAATATAACTTCTTAAGAGGCATCTGCAAAACTGCATAGTCACTTCCCCACCTGTGTAGGTCATGTTCTTGATGTCGCCTCTTAAATGGAACAGTTTATCCTCAGGGAAGTGAGTCACACTTCAGTTAATGATAATGCTAAAGCCAGTAGGGGATAGTGTAAAGGTTAACAGGAATATTAGCAGCTGATATATTGAAAGAATCACCCAGTTTTCCTGGGAAGAGAATGATTGCTCTCCACCAGCTTGGTCCTGCTCTTTATAAATAGCTGCAAAATAAAGAAGATGAAAGGATAAATTTAACTTGGGCAACAACTTGCTGAACAGCATCCAAAGAAAGGAGAAATATTTTTTAAAAAATTAAATTGATTTCCTCATCTATAAATGTTAATCTCAATTCCAAGTAAGTCAGCTATAATTTACAGCTTGTGCATGACTTTAAGCCCCTCTGACACATTCTGAGAGTTACAGACCATTGAAATCAATTAAACTACTTATCAGTAAGCTGTAGAGTAGGATATAAGGACAAGGGAAAATTTCTGAGATTTAATTTTTTATTAAAAAGTGAGAATAATCAAGTAAGTTACTTTATCAGTAAGTTACTTGAGCAGTAAATTACTTCCAAGTGTTCTGAAAATGTCCACATACATAATATTTACAGTGGTATAATAGGTGGTGTCAAAACAGCATTTTGAACAAATGAAAAATAATGTAGAGAGTTTAAAAATATCAGATCAAAGATTTGCACTGTATTACTACATAAGAGAGATGTAAGAGATTTCCATTACCCTACAAAGGAATCTATCAGTAAAATTTTAAAATAAATTCAATTTTCTTAACTGAATTAATTACTCTTACAAGAGTTGGATATTAAGCAAAAATAAAGCACAGAAATTCAACAACATAATGCGTATTGCAGAAACAAGACTTGCATGAAGCCCTGCGAGTGAAGGATTTAATCTAATATTCTGCATACTACTTCATATCTAGTACTTTCTTCACAATTCTTAGCCTATACGACAGAACATACATTAATTAAGAGTTTCTGTCTTTTCAGTCCTTTTTTGTGGATTTAAAGTAGGACTCTAAAATGCTGCTCCAAAGGAAAGTTTAGGGAGGAGTCTTGGATTTTTTTTCTTTGAATATTTGTAAACAAACTTCTTAGGTCAATAAATTTTCAGACAGATTTTCTTAAGATGTCTTTCCCAGAGGGTAAGAAAAGACTGTTTTCCTTACCTGTTAGCCCTAATTCTCACTCCAGTGGTAAATCCAACATGTAAAGTTCTGACGACAACACAGGACTCTAATGAACGGAGTATAACCGATATACCAATGACAAAAACTGCAGTTCAGAAAAATAAAGATGGAATATCTCTCCTTTGCACCTACACACCTTTCCATCCAATTTTGCCACCTCAGTATGCTTTCCTTCCCTAGCTGCTTTTCCTTTTACACTTTTTCTCATATAGTATTAAAATAATAACCACTACAGAAACACACTCTCTACATGGGATTCCATTGCTTCCAGGGTTCACCAGGTGCGAGTTAGATCTCAAGATCTTGAGTGACAGCAAATGTGCTGCTCAACCCAGCTAAAATAATAAGAACTGACCAGGACCAGGATCATCGCTCTAGTCAATTCCATGCTGATTCTTCCCTCCAAAGATCTTGTGCACAGAACCAAGAGAACAAGCAACTGATTACATGACATCTAGCCCAACTCCACCTAACGGTATGTGATAGAACGTATCCTAATCCTAGTGAAATGTTGATTAATAATGCTATGTGAGTCCCAAAACCAAAGCTACTAGTCAGTGTCATATCTTGGGAAGATTTTTAAACATCTTGATTAATTTTACTTCTACTAGCTGTGGGTTTTTGTGGAATTGTTGAAACAGTACCTTGTATTGCAGTAGTCACAGTTGTGACAGCAGCCCTCTGTTGCAGTAACTATATACAGTATTTCCTACAACTGAATCACAGTTGTCCACATTTGACCCTGGTGTGAAAGCCACTCATAGACACATAAACCACCATTTAAACAGCAGATGGATCAGGAGGAGTGGGAAATGATCCCACTCCCCACTTTACTCCTGCCAGAACGTGGCTGTGTGGCTTGGCCGTTGAACTTGGCTGTGACGGCTGCCACCATAGGAGAGACAGGTTGTGTGGCCTGTGGTGACCTGCAGCACTGCAGTGTGGGGCTGGGAGGCCCCTTCTTGAAGCAGCAGTCATTCTCCATGGTCCCTCCTCGTACTCTATATGAAGCAATAGTTGCCAGGCCAGTTTCCAGAGAGAGATGCCTCCTGCACAAGCTTACCTGCAAAGCGTCCTTGAAGCCAAGTCTTCTCTGAACATGCTCTTCCTCTTTTCCCTCAATAAAATCCATCCTTCTGAGTTAGAAGAAAATATGTCTTCTGGTGTAAACAGGAATTGAGCCAAACATTTCTCTGAAGGTACTCATAATCAAATAGCATAAATCATATAGTTAACCTTTTGACACAGCAGTTTTAATTAATAAATTTTTAATCATACATGACAAGATATATCTGCTAATGAGTGATGACACAGGAGTACCGTACTGAGCCTCAGGAATTCTGCATTAGGTGTGACTGAATTACTGACCTGTATGGATTTCAGCAGCTAGCTTACATCCCTGATCAGAAAAGCTCTCAAGTTAAAGTTTCAGTATGAATGTATGAGTTGCCTGTAGATATTCTGAAGCATCTTTTTGAATCGATGCCTTCACCTCCAGGTAGCTTTTATCTCCACCAGGACAATAGAGACTGTTTAATCTAATGGTGCTCTCATGAGAGAAGAAGGATAATTTAGAAACTGTTCCGGGCTAAAAGATGTCACTCACTCAAGATATTTTATTTACTAATCTGTTCAGATGAGATTTTCTTCTTAAACACAGCAAAGGAAGATGGAGAGAAAAGGCTTTAGTTCCATGTAATGTTAGTGATGTGTTTGATGATCCAGTTCAGTGGAAGATTAACAGCATATGAAGATTTCCCCAGAGACCTTCACCATTACTGGTGTAGATCTCATCACAATTCAACATATTTATTGCTCTGGTGCTTTTCACAGATGGCTGTGACACTAGTTTCCTCCTTGGCTTTTTTTAGCAACTGTACTTTAAAGAAAACAAGCTGGACTAACAAATCTTGTTAAAATTCTAACATAGAGCAGTAAAAGGATAGAAAAAGTCTCAGTTAAGAGTGAAATGTACCATATGCCCTCCAACAACTATGCATCATGTAGAACCACCTTTGTGACTGTCTTATTGTTCCCAATTGTACCTGGATGTGTGTAGAGATAACATTTTGCTCCAAGCTGTAAATTTATTTCTTTTCATTATTTTTTTGTCAATTCTGAAAAATACTTTTTTTGGTGAGAGATTTTATATAGATAAATAGACCTAGGTAATTAATAGCTCCATAGATATCCTCTACTAGGAGCGGTTTTAGTTCAAGAACGCAAACTAATTTTAATTAATGGGGCTGAGTTTTTATAGAACTTATTAAAGATAAAAGTGATGTATGGAGAGTCACTGAGTGTATGTTATAACCCTTATTTGCATAATAAAATAGATTATGCATAAACTTAATAATAATCACAAATATATATTAATGAAGATACTTATAGACACATGAAAATTTATATTACGTAGGGAAAAAAATCTAAGTTATTAATGTTGACAGATTCAATACAGACAATGTTATGTATTTTAATATTATTATAAATCCTTATTGTTATTCATAGGCTTATATTAATATTGTCATTATGAATCATATTCTGTCACTTCCCATGAGAAAATAAAAATACATGATGGCAATACATAGTGGCAAAGTGGCATTGTCGTGTTTATATTAACGTCAAGTTCAAATTAAAATTCATTCTAAAATTAGTGACAAAGACTTTCTTTCACATTTAAAAATAATAAGCATTCATGTTAATGCTGCTAATAAATTGATACTGAAATAACCTACTTCAATAACTGTAGATTTAATGTGTTTTTTTTCAAAATAAATGGAAACACAATCTTCTGAAGTTGTCATTGCTGGACAAGGAAAAAGGAAGATGCAGACTCTTTGCCTGTGAATGTAATGGTCCTGATTCTTTTTCTGGATGAGATTTATTTTGTGCTACAGTTGGTTTATGGATTTCACCCTGGTTATTTTTGATCCGTATATGACAAAAAAGTGGCTCAAGGCTTGCTGAAAGGCATGGATGGCTCTGGGCTCCAAACAGGCTGTAGCCACTGGGTATCCTAGGGTTCACTGAGCAATGCTTCACTTTCCTTTACCCCAGCTTCAGTTATGGACTACACACAATGATGAATTCTCTTTGGTCCAGCCTACTTTTAGGATGAGGATACTTGTTTGCTTAGTGACATTTCCACTCATTTTCTTAAGAAAGTTTTAAATGACATACTTAATTTAAGAGTTTGATTAAAATGATGACTGAAATTGTTTCTCCTTTCTTGTCTAGCACTGTGTCAGCATGGAGTTGTTTGTTGTATATATAGTACAGTCAGCATTTTTTTACTGTTTTCATCAGACAATATAAAGTCCCTGGGGCTGTTAATCACAGACAGAAGGTTAAATCTTGCACTACTTTTTCTCCTCTCTCTATTTTATTTTGCTTGGGCCAAAAAATATGAAAAAATCTATGTAGAAATAGAGCTCAGAATATTGTTATTTCCCAGACAAAGGCTAAAACAATTTTAATACACTATAACATATAGTGAGCACCGTTCATGAGAATTAGTGTTTGGACTGAATTATGCTACTACTCTCAAGAGGATTTAAGAAATTTTAATAGTTGATCCTTTGGAAAATGCAATAGCTATACATGGACAGTTAATTTTGAAGAAGTTGTTCTCACAAACATACTTAACGTATTTTATATAGTGAGCAGCACATGGAAATGGACATCTGTGTACACAAAGGACTGAATATATAGAAGAAACTGTGTCTTCATTCAATCATTTAATTTTCATCTTTATCTTCCATAGATAATTTACAACCTAAGTAGAGTTTTTCATATTAGTCTACTGATAGATCTTGTCCTTAGATTCTTATATGTTTGGACTCAACTAAGGATACAAAGATCTATCCAATGAGAAAATATGCACAGGCTTCATGTTCTAAAAGTTACTTCTATTGTCTTTTCTATTCTCTGACAGGTTATCCTGCATTCAGCCTATACATTACTGGTATCATACTGGCTGTGATAAAAGCAGAAAACCTGCCAGTTGAGGAGGTTCCCACTTTGGAAGACAAGTCCCACTGTCATTCATATTAATACAAATTCACTAGATCAGTACAACTAACTGGGTCTGAGTTATTCTGCAGTCACACTGGTCAAAACCTGACTTAATATACGTGAGAAAAGTTATTTCAAAATGAAGGTTAATTCATCGTCTGCACTGTCACCTATGTATAGATTACATAGGTAGCAAGTATGCAGAAAAATTAGTGAAAAATGACAAATCCAAGAAGAGAATTTAACTTTAAACTAAGCAAATTCAAAATAAGAAAGTAATATTACATCAAACCCACCCAATCAGAACTGATAATTCTGTCTGCAAAGCCCTAATCTTGTTTCCTGTTCAGAAAAAGATGATCTCAGTAATGCATGGGACCCTATTTCAGACAAATAGTTCAACAATGTGATTAGTTTTACATGTGAATCATTTCATTAAAATCTATTTACCAAATCAAAGAGTAAAAATGCTCAGAGACACGCATCTTTTAGTAAAGCATTTTTTATCCTAGAAGTATAGACTTTTCTATGGACATCTTGGCAGAACTGTACTCTACAAAAAATATTTGAGAGCTGAATTTTCCACTTAATATGCAGCATTAAATCAAGGGCTTTCCTTTAGATGTATTTTCAGACCATCTTGATTTGTGTGTGGATAGCTTTTACATAAATCAGTGCTGGTGCTACACTTGGATCATCACTTTCTGATATCATCAAAACTGGAGAAAAAGACATCGTTCCCTCCTGTCCTTTTTCTGTCTTCCTGTCTTCCATTTAGGAAGGATGAGAAAACATGCCTAACCCAAGGAAAGGAATGAAACACAGGAAAGCTATGTAGCAATCTGCAGCTTAAGCCTGGCATGAGATCAGCCTCTAAAGTGCTCCCTTTCAGAGAAGCAGCTTACCTACCTTCCATAAGTATGTGAAACTCTGTTTCTTTTCTACGTTTTGTCAACACTTGTTTATCTCATCCTATGAAATCTCCTTGAATTGAGTTGCGTGTCTGCAAAATGAATCCAAGGCTCAAACAAGCTATTGACATTCTCTGCTCCCACTCGAGAAAAGTTTCTTTTTTCTGTTGGCAATGATCCATGACATTTAAATTCTGTCTTCCACAACAGGCTTATAGAAAGCTAAAGAAAGAACCATAGTGTCGGTGAAGGAAACATAAATCTACCATTCTCATTTAAACCAACTGGCAAAGCCAGTAAGGATAACATGACTTTTCTTTACTAGCTTATTTCCTGACTTTATACGTTACTGACTTTCAGACACACTGTATGTGTCATTTTCAAGATCCTAGTATGGGTTGTCAGAACAACAATAACGTCCATGACGGTGAAAGAATAAGAGCCTTGAGACTGTATCTGAGTTTGTCGAGAATCAGTCTGAAACTCACTTTAACAAATCTAGCAGCTGCTATTTTACACAGAAGTAAAAAAGGTAACAAATGCCCCCAATTAATCCAAGTTCTCAGCTTGTTCCTTTTTGGCCATGCTTATGCCACCACTGGTCTGGAAGGACTCCAGATCAGACAGTCTGGCTGCCTCATGTATTTCTCCTCACCAACAATTAACGTGAACTCAAGGCAAAGCCTTTTTTTCTGATTTGTGGCCTTAGGAAGGCAGAATTACCAGAGACCTCATCTCTGGGGTCTACAGATAGTCAAGCTGTAGGGATAGTAAATCCAGACTTCTGGAAAATTCATTTCCTTGAAGACATGCCCCATTCAATGTCACCTGATAAAGCTCCTATGACTTCATGGCAGAACTCAGGCTTACTTTTCACTGACCTTTACCTCACACTTTGTATTCCATATTTCTCCATTTATTCCTGATTACAAAAACATTAACTCTTGCAGTGATTTACAGACCTGATGAGGAGCATGTACCTACATCTTTTACTCTTCCCTGCAACTTGCTATTTCCTTTCCTCTTATTTTTACGTGAACATGATTCATAAAATAATAATAGTGAGAAAGACATGCTAAATGCATTCTTGTAACTACTAGTGCATGATTGCTCTCTGACATAGGTTCTTCAGTGTTTCCCCCAAGCTCACTGTAAAAATGATGGCATTCCCATGGGGAAAATACTCCCATTAAAAGAAAATACAATGTTTTTGTATGCAGCCTATATTTATTTAACCGTAATATCATTCTAAGTTTGTATCATTTCCCCACCCTATTTCGTAATTACGTTGTTGTACATCAGCTCATCCCTTTCCTTATTTGCTGTTTAGCTAAGAAAAATGGTAAGGACATTTTAATTTTCCTCATTTTTAATTATCTCATTCCATCATTGTAACTATGCATTTATTGGGATCTTGCTGTAGGGAATAGAACTGAAGGCAATAGTCCAGATGTCATCTGACCAGAGAGGCACAATGACAACGCTGCTGTGCAGAATGACTGTTCCGTTCGTTGGTTTACTACACAAGCTCACATTGCTTTTTGTTGCTACTTCAATGCATTGCTAGATTCTACCTAGCTACTTGCCTGCTTTCAGCCCTGCATCTCTTTCAGTATGAGGCATCTCATATACTTTCTTCTGAAATATCTGGACTTTGGAAGCATTTTGGTTCTGTTTCAGAGTAACCCTCTATAGGAAGAAAAAGCTTTTAGTTGGTACATCTAGGGACATAAAAATAGTAATATTTCCTCTGGCCAGTTCTGTTTTGATGAGATTACCTTGCTTTCTCATCATTCTGCAGAAGGCAAAAAGTGTTAGATTCCATATCACACAGACCCAGCAATCCAAAGAAGACACATGTAGCCTAGTTACTACTCATCAGCTCCTTACACATGCATGCATTTGTTAGCACTTAAAGAGGTTTCATATCATAGAAGAACTCACGCAAAATAGGCAGAATTATCTTTGCGGTTTACCCTAGCCTTGAGTCCTGTCCACCTTCCAAACTCTTTTTTCTTTCAAAAGTTTTCAAGAGATCAAGGGAAAGGAAGACTTGTATGAAGAAACTTCCTGACCCCTTTCTGAATGTCATGCAAGTGATTCTGAACATAGACAAATCTCTTTTCTCTTGGTTCCTATGGAAACATACACTTTTACTTTCCTTTATCACCATATAGCTTATTTCTCATGTCTCTAGGTATTTTCTTTCTCTGCTTCCCAAAATATTTGAATTGAATATACTTTCCCTATTTACTTCCTATGTGATTTGACACTTTCCATATAATTGATGGAAGTATTCAGCAAGATTTCAAGAGAATCTTTCTCCTACCCCTTGGCAAAATCCCCATAACTTCACTAGGGTAAAGGGTACACTGCCAGGACTACTACACAAACCTGTTCATATTTCAGATATGGGTCTTCGCCACTGAGACACGTAGAATGGGTGGCTGAAGGTCATATGCAGGCTCTCTTCAGCATTAAACTCACGCATTTGCCTGTAAAATTAATCAAAGCAATAACTGTAAGCGTCCATTGCTGTTCAGGTAGAAGTATTAAATACAGGTTGGGCAGGCAATTTTCAAAATTTTGCTTTTTTTTTGTGGAGCAAAGTGATACTTGTGATAGATTCAGGACATCAAAACTAATTGTAACTTTAGAAAAAGCATAATATCAGAAGAAAACATTATAGACTATGATTTATATTACCTTCAAGCTATTAATAGATCATTTCAGTCTTGCTGCATTTCTTAGTAAAGAAAAAGGAAGGGGACATGGTAATAAAAAAGTCATTTTCTGAATGTCTAAGACCAAGGTCTGGAACAACATTGAGCCATACCTGCAAGAATGAGGTTTTACTTAACCTGGCGAAGAATAGAATTTTTCTGACCTCAAGATTACTGGTTCTTCACATCTTTAGTTATAACACTACTTCTATCTCCCCAAAAAGGGAGGTGTTTTTAACAAGGATTATATCACCAATGAAAATTACAATGTGGTCTCATTAATAATATTTTGAGCAAAGATAGGGTGCAGCAGTCACTGGGTACGAACAGAAATGTACATTTGTGGATGAAAAGGAAGGAGAAATGTTTTAAACTGGTTCTAATACCAAAGCCAATTCTAACACTGGTTCATGAAATTACCACTAAACAGCACTGATGGAATTACATATTGAAGTGTGATAAGAAAGCAAGCTAAAGAGCAAGTGCTGTGCATATTTCTAAAAAAGGAAAGCCCAAGTAACCTTCAACTACCAGGAGTTTTTTTGCACTCTTTGCATTCTTAACTAGACGATGCACAGAGAAGATAGTAACATTTATCATTTTAGAACATGAAAGAATTTCAGACAGACTTGCATTTGGGGGCACATAAGTCTCAAGGTTGTCTTTTTGCCAATGTCCTGTAATATTATTGCACACAGGGTGCACTGCTGACAGTCACTGTTCTGACAGAAAATAGGGAATGGAAGTAAGCAGTTTCACTTCTTGCACACAAATGTCAACTTAGCTGCTATCTTATGACCTAAGTGATTAGCAGAAATAAACAATCGTTTCTGAAGCTGTTTACTGTATCTGCCACAGAGGCAGCCAAATTCCCAAGCTATCTGAAATCTTTTGCTTCCAGTTCTCAGGGTTGCTTGCTTATATTAGAGAGGATGTTTCAATCTCTCACAGTGATTTTGTTGCCAGATTTCTGTGTGCTATTCTATTTTCTAATTTGCTCCCCTTTAAGTAAAGTTCTCTTTTACCAGGGGGCTGAAATGATCAGGCACTTTTCAGTACAAAGAAGCCACCAATCAAACATTTGTTGCATAATTTAAACATGTGGTGACGGAGAGACTACTGGCATAATTCCATTGTGTTGTTTACCCAGCATACCCAGATAAAGTCCCTGAAGGCACTGTAACAATAAAAAAAAAAAAAAGTTCCTTTTTACATTTTTCTCTTTCTCTTACTCCCTCATTACACACTGGGCTTTCTTCCAACACACTGGAGGTCAGTCTGAGGGGCTTTTTATAACTTAGTGCTTAGAATCTGGGATCTGCATGTGTTTTTTCCTCACCTTAAGAAAAAAAAGAAAAAAAAAAATCACGTTTCTTTCTGTTGTAGATTTGGTTTATTTTTTCCGAAGAGGAAATTGGATTCTCAGCTCCATTGGGAATTACATTTTACTTTATTTCTTCCAAATCTGTCTGGGTTTCAAAAGGTCTTTAACTATCTAATATAAAATTGTCTGATTTGTCTCTTCAAATATCTCATATAAAGCAGAATGCTTAAATCTGTCCCTTCCAACAGACTGTAGCTAAGTAATATTTTATTTTGTCATTCTGAGATAATTTATTATAATAAATAAATTATTTTATTATGGTAGTGAAGTACATCAATAATTGGCACTATGTTGATTTCAGGGCTTGTTAAAAATATATGTTTCTGTTGTAATAGTAATTTTGCACTAATGTGTCTTAGTACTGTGGTTTTTAAAAAATATATTCTATGATTGTAATAAAAACAGAGTATTTATATATTATCTTTCACCAAGGAAGAGACTGAGTTATCTAGAATATATACTTGTCGTGAGATACAGAGACTCTACAGAGAACTTTAGCAAAAGAAAAGGGGTTAATTTTCTTTGGGTGAACATGGAACAAACTCTAGGACAAGCACTCTGATATCCTACTCATTGTATGAAATTACATTCAAATGTCAACTGTCTTTCACGAAAAGACTATTTGGAAATTGCATCAGCAAATATTAAAGAGAAGTTTTATCTAGTGACACTGTGGATGAATATTCCATATTCCAGAGTTTCTCAAACTATGGTCCTTGGAAATCACAGGTCACATCCTTCTTTGGAGACCACACATTTTTCCCATCTGTTCATAGCAGTGATATGACAAAACAGGCAAAAAGTCAAACTCTAAAAATGATATGTTAGAATGGGAATGCATTTGCTGTGTATATTCACATAACGGTAAAGTGAAAAAGAGGTGGCATCCTTCAAAGTGTATCTCCTACGAGTATGCATCTCACTGTCGAATCTTACATGGAACCAGAGGCAGCTGTGAGAAGGAAAAAAGTACTCCTCCAACTTCAGAGGTTTTTGGCAGAAGTCTTTAACAGACAGTGTACTACGTTTTGCTTCAGTAATGATAGAAGCAGAACCAGTGTGCAGGTTTAGGACTGAAGTGCCACAGTGGTATTTGTTCCAGACTTAAATGTGCTTCCTACTGACTTTGATTGACAACAGAAGTCAAAGATGCCTAAGCCTTTGGTTCCCCAAGGGTCTGACCAAAACACTTTGATATATCTACGTTAGACAGCCCAATGCCTGTTTTAAAGAACCTGTCCCCATAAGTATCATTCAAAATCCATAGCTATGAGCTGCGTTTCCTATAAAATACAAGAGAATCAAGTGCTTTAGAAGTATGATCCAAAGGCTCATAAGTTCACCTCAGGAAGGAATCAGCCAGTCAAACACACAAATCCAGAGGGGTAAACTCCTAGTTTTCTTTCGTATCGATCGTCTGTGAGCTAGGACTTCCCATAACAAGAGGAGATTCACACTTGCATTTCTCACTTCCTAACTTTTTTTCTGAGTGCAAGTTTGTGGGGTGTGATGTGAGGAGTCTGCTTTCATCCAATAGGTTTTCATGTGGACAATAATGTGATATCTCCATAACATGCAGTGGAGTAGGTGCTTAACTACTTTAGCAGTTAACAATTTTTTGTTTACTGTTTAGGAGTAAACAATTTTTGTCTCCTTTTTAACAAGGAAAAAAAATAAGATGGTTTCCACACAAGAGTACTTGGGACTTACACCGGACCTACAAAGCCAGCTATTTTTCAGTGTGCTGTCTAAGATCTGGAAATCTTCTGGAATTAACCCACTCACCTGCAGGGAGCAGGTGACTCAGAAGGCTGTCTTGGTACTTTATTAGTCACCTCTGATCAATGAACTTAACTGGAGAAGTGGCAGAGAATGTGTTTTTTAGCATTGCAGAGAGGGCTACTATGTAGGTTTGGGAGCTGAGCTGGAAGGCATCTTAACATTATTCACAAAGCTAAAAACAAATTAAGCAGCAACACAAACAAGCAAGACACACTTACGCACTGATGGCAAGCTAACTACAAGTTTTTTAGTGATCATTTGCAGTGGCAAGGCCACTTTTTCCAGTCACTAAAAAGCAAGAAAAAGCACTCTACAAGTCTTGCTCTGCTGCTGAGCACTTCTCAAGGAACTGAGACTGCAGACTGCTATTTCCTTACCAACTATATTCAGGAATGTTCCTCAGTTTCTATCTTAAACGTCAGTTCCTATTGCAAATTCTTCCCTTCCACAATTTTGCAGCTAATGGACTGACTTCTGAACTGGCTTGGAGTTTCCTTAACCATAACAAGAAAGTTTGTTCACAAGACAGTATTTTGTCATCTCTAACTTGGCTGATAAATTCACTTCCCTTGCAATGACAGAAATATCATTACAGAAAGTAAGTAGAGTTTTTAGTATTATTGAAGGATTAGCCTTGGATGATGGGTTTTGATAATAAGAAAACTACTCTTTCCCATAACTGTTAATGATCTTATGGGACAAAGGTATTCAAGATGATTGCACTGCCAGCAAGAAAATTGACATAACAAGGAATACTGGCTTTATAACCCATATTCACTTAGGCATACAATCTAGCTGCTAGCCTGCTGAAAATTACCTGTTTAGTGATACTCAGTGGTAACTATTTCCAATGCAAACATTTATTACATTTATTAGTTTCAATATCTTTCCTGTTTGCTTTTGGTAATCATGATGGTTTTGTTTCTTGAGTTATTTTGCTATCTTTCATTTCAGTACTTGAAACTCATCAAGGGTCTGCGGTTAAAAGGAATTATGAATAGATCTCATCACATTTTAATACCTCTACCTTTCTCATGTTGCCAAATTAAAATACCTCACCTGGAATCCGACAGTCTAAAAGAGACAAGGTGGATTTTTAGTGTTCCAGATTTGTAGTTATGGAAAGGTTGGTGTTTCTTCCTCCCTCCAAAAAAAATCAACTAATTTAAATAATTTTGTAAGAAAGAGGTTTAGCTCTGAATGAAGAAGCATTTGTTAAGATTGGAATTTATAGAATCAGTCCAGGGGAAGAAGAAATATATTAGCAATACAGCTCTAAACTGTTTAGCAACCTTAAAAAATGTCTTTATACTATTTCCTTAAATAATGCATGTGCTAAAAAAATACTAAATATTTATAAAGAAATTAAAAAGAAGAAAAATGCAGTTTGTTAAAGTAGTATCTCAGTGTGAAACTGTGATTCCTAAACTATCATTGTCAAGTATCACTGGGCCATCAATATGGACACAGTGCTGCTCTCCACCATGTCTTACAGGTGATATCCTTACAGGAGCTCTTTACTACAGCCAGTCTTCTGAGGAAGAATCTTAAGGGAATCAGCTTCAATTAATTTTTCATTCCTCAGATTTTCTACTAGGTAGCAGCTTCATTATAAGGATATTTGTCTATTAGGAACCTGATGGAAATTACCAAGCTCCTTCACATATAACACCTAGTTCAAGGTACAGATTTACTTCCCCTGATTTCTGACTGATAAAGCATGCTAAAGCATAGGATGAAGTTTTATTGAGACAGAACTGTACTCCAGTGTTCTCTATGAAATACCCTTCTCTTCTTGTTCTGTGTAGTTAGGGTTAACTTTAAATTCCCTGTAAGATCTAATATTTCTGATCAAATTTGGAAAAGAGATTGACAGATGTTACTGGGCTTATTATTAATATTATTTTCTTTTCTGAAACTGTCTGGTTTCCTGGTGATCATTTTTCTCCAGATTTTTCAAAATGTTGACATGAAAAAAAAAACATAGACAGGTCTTTCTTAAGCTGCTGTAGATATAATTTCCAGCTATATCAAGGACACCAAAGCATATTCGGTAAAACATTCTAGTTATGAAATACCTGAAGGGTTTTGTTTTTATTATTAACATTCTGATTTGGTGCACTAACGGGTAAAGCAGTTGATATGAGAAGCAACTCCAGCACTTTCTGTAAAGACACAAGCACTTACTGAAAGACACAAGAGTATGAAGGGGCATCCAGCTTCTGCTTTATAAATAAATAAACCCTACTGACATTGTAGGAAGAAAGTATTGGAATAAATTTGCCCTTCCCAGTAGCCCTCCTCAGTCATAAATCCCCTGATATGTTTCTTCAAAAACACAAGACCAGGCTATTCAAAATGGAAAATTTCCATCAGTTGTGATTCTAAATAGCTTAGATGTTCTTGAAAAAATCTGCTAGAAGACGTGTCCCATTTTAAAAATAAAACCTTACTTGTCTATCTTTTAAAATGAGATGAAAACCATTAGACCACTGATTAGGCATCTCTGGCCTGAAAAATATACCTCTGTAGAAAACAAGACAGGTCCTGTAATCTGCTGCAGCTTATGAAAATTTAATATTTCCCTACTTTTGTAAAAGAATGGACATTTTTATTTTAAAAACACCTTTAATAATGCAGGAAATTGTTCCTGTAATCTAAATTAGAGGCCAGATTCTCAACTAATGAAAAGCTCTTTAGCTCCATCAAATTCAAAGTACGTAGCCAATGTGCATCAGCTATGGATCCAGAAAAGCTGTATGTTAATCTTCATTCTATTTACTGAAATGAAAGGATGAAGATATTACATAGCCAGATTGCTCCTTCCTACCATTGTCAGAATCATATTGATGTTGGCAATACCGGTCTGACCAGAAAAGAGATTTGTGTAAAGTGAGTACATGAGTGCCTTGCAGGCCTGTCTCAGAGAAGGTGGCAATTTCCTCTTGCCCTTTTTCAGTATTCTTTATACATTGCTTTATGAAAAGTTATAGTATTCCCAGAGACATAGAAAAGATCCAGCTAGTCTTACTTACTCAGAAATGAAAGCTTTAAAGGTTAGTCTTGAGGGACACTACTACACCGCAGGTCAATAATGCCTCGTAACCTTTGCCATGTCTCCTGAGGGTGAACACGCATTTTATGATACTCCATCCTCCTACAGAGGAAAGCCTTTGGAAAGGGTGGCTTAAGGTTAGGAACTGTATGGAAAAGTTCCCCGAAGGATGCTCTGTAAGGGGACTAAGCACAGGTGGAACAGCAGCACGTTTGCCTCCCCTGTCCCTCGTTCTGATATCACTCCATCCTCGAGGCAATGGTGTTAAGGGAATTCTTGGCTCTAAAAGAAGCTGGTAAAATAGTTTAGAGCCATGCTTTCCAGATCAGATATTTTAAAGGGAAGTGTTTGAGACTTAACTGCTGCTGAACACTACCTTTCAAAGCATGTGAAAGAAAAGACTGAGTGAGTGTTATTTTGGGGGTAAGGACATAGGTGAAAGAGTTTTTTAGTTTGGGGTTTTTTTTAAGGTTTGTTCAATTTAAGACCAACTGTGTTCTTCTCCACTTAAAAGTTGAAGTTTCTGTTCATTCATTTTTGCAATTTCTCAGCTAAGCGTAAAAATTGCTCCAGGAAATTTTCAATGGAGAATCATTTCAATTTTGTAATGCATTTTTTTCAACAATCACTATGGCCTTTATCTTAACCACCTGAATCAGAACAAGCATACTAGGTTTTGCTTCAGTTACAGGCTATACTGTGTCAGGTTTTAAATTGCGGTCTATTAGATTATGGTAGTGATATTAAACATTACCATTTGGCTTATTTGAACAATCATAGCCAAAGGAAATACTTGAAATCTAGAATTTACAGGTATAGTGTTTGTACTCAGGTTTTTCTCATTACTTACTGTGCATTTTGGCAAATCAAGAGATCATATTGCTTTCTGAGTTAAGAAAGATTCTATAGTGTTGAAAATTAGAAATGAGTTTTAAATGGAAAGGAACAAAAAAAATCTATCTTCCCTGAGAAATATATAGAAAATAAAGTTATTTAAATTAACATCCTCTGCCTTCTGCTTATAGCAGTAGACTGGCTGAAAAGTTATGGTCTCTGTGTAGGCTACATTTCTTAAATTCTAGAATGCTTGGTTCATTGGTCCATTGTCACTGATACAAACTGCAAAAATTAGCAGAGAAAATTGTATGTTCAGCTGACATAAATAAACTGTACTCAGCTGAATTCTGTTGTTCTGTACCAATCAGAACAATTTACATATCTGATCCTTTAATGTATAGGAGAAAAAGTTCAATAATGCAAGAAGTTCATATTGCAACAAACCTTAATGATTTCACTGTAAGAAATTGGTTTCTGAACCAGCTCTGCCTACAACTTCCTGATTTTTGCCTCAAAAACTAATAACATACTGGACTCCACTCCCAAAGTAAAGGGTTTAGAAAGACTTAATCACTTTAAAGGAGTACCAGGGTCATGGTTTTCATTTTTGTTTTGGTTTTACTTTGATTTTATCGCTTCTACCTCTACTACATAAAGGCTGGCTTTCAAATTTGGAAGAGGTTCAAAATAAAACTTTTGACATTCTCTGCATTTGCAACGTCCATTTCTTTTTTAAGTAAGGCGCAGCTTCCACTTTTTCTCTAGAATCAAGAGGAATCCTTGTCAGCCTCCCAGAACTCAGCATAATGAGGAGCACAGCTGGAAAACACACATAAGTAGAAGCAAAGACATGTTGATGTAGTGTTGCATTTTCTTGTCCAACTTTCAAGAAGTGACAATTTGCTGTTAATGGGGTGTGTATTTTCTGTTAGGATTAATTACTTTTGAAAAAACATTTTCAGGCTCACGCATGCACATTCTGATTTTCCAGGCTGTTGAGCCTTGAATCAGAATTATCACGTCTCAAGTGCAGAGTGCGAGTCACCTAATCGGCTCTTCTCCATACAGCCCTGGGTGTAGGCGTGCGCCTCCTCCAGCTCTTTGCCAGACGTTACAGAGTGTCCCTTGCTCTTCACATCACATGACAGATGTAGATGTGTTCTGCCATCTGTAAGACCCATCTTCAAAGCAGCCCCTTTGTGTGGTTCACTCCTCGGCTGCAGCCTGACACCATGGCCACTGCGAGTAGAGTCTCGCACATCAGAAGAAAAGAAACTCAAGTATCTTCTTAAATGGCTCAGTGGGACATAAGTAGGCTCAGCACTTCAGAAAAGCAGGCCACTTATTTAATCACCTAAATGTGGATTTAGGTTCCTATTGTTGAGAATCTAGGCCATGGCATATGGGCCATTTTCACTGGGACACCCTGGCTGCTTTTTCATTGCTGTAGGAAACAAAACAGCTGTAAATCTGGCTGGGTTTATGGCTCTTTTGCATTACTAGAGCAGCAGAACATGACCAGAGAACACTAGTGAATTTGTCCATATATATCGAATGCCTTGACATCGTCCCTTTTAACTGTCAGATTTTTCAGGTAAATAAATCTATGGCATAACGGACAAAAAAAGTTAAAGAACAGATTTCTCTGTTTTCTTGGCCTTTCCACTGCTGAACTTTTCCAGCAAGAATTTCTTTTCCCTTCATTCAAGCAGAGCTACTCATCTTGAACTTCTGGTTGCAAAGCAGTGCCAATATATAAATTATTTCACCTGTAAGTGCTTGTTAGGAATAGATAGCACAATGCACACTTTCATTATCACCAGTCAAAGAACACGTAACACTGTACTTTTCCAGCTGCATAAGTGAAAAAAGTGCTGCATAAGTGAAGTTATCACAAACTGCTCTGTGATTCAGATGATAAACCAGGTCTGTCATACAGCTGAAGGTGTAGTAAGCCATACTTATTGTCTTTCCGATGGTGAAGGGCATTCATACGCACTTGTATTGTCTATGTATACAAAGTTATGTTCTGAGAAATAGTCATTTTGCACTTGCTTGGCCATCTCTCCATCAGTCATTTGCAATCATTTCACTATACCTATTTACGCTGCTCAGGCGGGGAATTCTGATTTGACAAGTGCATTTATTGCACACCCAAAGATTTCAGGTGAAAACTTTTAATCTGAACAGACCTTTACCTTATTGTACATCACAGTTGGCAGACAGTCCTGCCATCGAACATGTCAATTCTGTAGTTAGAAACTGGTTAGGAAGCAAGCCAAATCACAAAGCTATACACTGAAATGCAATAGATGTGGTCTGACTAGCTAATAGGTACATTCTGTGCTGGAAACAGTCACTTCACAGTTAGTTCATTTTCCACTTAGAGGCAACTCTTCCCTAAAAAGTATTTCAATGCAAATATATTCACAATGGAAGGTGGCATAATAAATAATAAGTAGTGATAAATCAAATATAAAACATTAAAAATGTTATAACAAATTGTATGATTTTTTGGAAATGTATTCTCATTGCCATATCCTGTCACAGGAATTAAAGAGCTAAAAAAATATTTATGCTAATTATTTCTGTCACTAGCAGGGAAGCCAGCTGGGAATTGTCACAAACATAGATATGGCCTGTATTTTCTCCCTTAACAAAACTGTGCAATGGCCTTCCCATAGGGGCCACTATGTGAGTCACCATTACTGCTAACAGCAGTCAGCATGTACATCATATGAAAATGTCTATATGTATTTAGCTTCAAATCAGAACTATGCAGTTGTTTCTCTTGCATACAGGAATATTTCCACTGTTTTTTACACTGAAACTGAGAGTTTGACTATTCTGCAGACATCAGAATCAACTAAGATTTTACTTCATCAAAAAGAAGTCAGTGTGCAACCATGATAGCGTCACTTCTTGATAATACTTCTACAGCTTTCTGTCCTACTTTTTCAGTTTTCCTTCAACTAAGATTTGCTGAAGCTCCTCAAACTTACTTCAATTTTCATTGTTTTTTTAAACCAAACCAGCTCTTTCTTTGCAACTGAAAGAGGTATTGGTGTGAAAATACTTACAGGTCCCTCTGTTGCTGTGATAGTTTGGAGCAGTGTTTTCTCGGATCATGCACCACTGATCTAAAGAGCTGAAATCAACACAGAAAGCTTCCTTTTATTCACATTTCTTCTCCTGGCCATGCCTTTGACTCTGTCTTCTCTACCAAAGACAGCAATAACTCCTGTGCAGGAGATGGAAATCCATCAAAAAGTCAGAAAAAAATATTTACTCGAAGGAAACAGTTGGAAATGTGTGATTTTCAGTATCAACATATAGAAACCAAATTTCTGGGTAACCATCAAATGCTGATATAAATGACTTAGTGCTATGTGCCAGTAACAGCAGACACCAGTGACAGGTGGTCTGCATTGGCCATAAATATCTGTTTAGTGTTCAGTATCATCAGGTGACAGGGTTCGGGTCTGAACTCTAATCCGTTTCCATAACTCTCAGGAAGCAGAGTTAGAACAAAAAGTCATTTATTGTTATAAAAGTAGCATTCACGAGTTGTGCCAGAACCCCTTCATTCAGTTAAACGTAAAACTAGAAACAGCTCCTTCCCCTCAGTAAATCATGGTCTCAATTTACAGCACATCTGCAGTAAGTGTCCATGTGCATGTTTTTGTCCCACTGTAAATGTGAAGTTCAGAAGCAAAAGAAGGGAGAGATGCATCCTACAACTAGCTTTATATTTCAATTTGGGTTATACAGTGTTCTTTTTCACCTTAAGTAATACTACTGGAATGCATATACATTGTTATAATTTGGATATATACAGTGTGCATATGAGCAAGCCTAGCCCAGTTGGAACGTTATACTGCATAGGGGAAAAAATTGTGCCAGCTGTAATTCCATGATCTGTATTCAAGATATCCCTGATATTTTGAGAACTCAACTATTAATAGCTATATGTATATTTAATAATATGCCCCTGTTAGCATATGTTAAAAAATCTAAGTCTGCTTTTTGACAGTAAAATTGACATAGATTTACTTGTTCAACTTTTGTGGGGAAGGCTGAGGTCTGAAATAGCAGTGGTGTCACAGGTTACATCTCTTCCAGTGTGTGCGTGCTAGCTACCTCTGCTGATCACCAGCTGAAATTCTAGGCACAGAATGAAGAGAGAATTTAATTTCTCCTTTGCTGTCTTTCCTAAACATGTGTATTACAACAGTAGACCTACCCTGGGTAAGGGATTTGCTATTGCAAATGCACCGAAAAGATAGCGCTAATAGAAAAAACTCAGAATGCCTTTTTGTCAAAACAAATCCAGACTCTTTTGGGGAAATATTAATTTGGGCTTTGAATATTTTAATTAATCTATGTAAGTTCTTCATTGTTTTCACATTATTTTGTAACATGGCAATTACAATGAATGGTGGGAATAATGTTCTATCAAGCTATAGTAAGGATAATATTATATAGTATAATATTT
>NW_009720021.1:10571-29498 GCF_000703405.1 Apaloderma vittatum | reverse complement strand
ATCTCCTTATTCTCAGTACTTCTTAAAAAACATATTTCTATTACAGTATTCTTGAACTCCTGCCTGTCCTTCCATGCCATAAAGAAACATGACACAATAGTCTCAAGAAGCCAAACACCAAAAACTGGTGGAAAGTTGTTTGGAAATATATATTCTAACAATTGTACTAAACTAAGAAAAAATAGAAAACTCTAAGAAGTTTCTACCAAATACTATCTTGACTTCCAACAAAATTATATTTTAAAATAAGTAAATGCCATAAAAGTGTATTTTCAGCTTACTGTGTCTCTGGCAGATGAACACGTATTAATTTTTGCTATAAACATGCAAGCTTCTGAATCCTTCACTGAAATTCACCGAGGGCAAATAACTACTATTTTCATGCTTCCATAGCTATGCAACTAAAAAGAATTCTTTTACAATATTAGCCAATGAAAATCAAAATTATCAATATTCTGTAAGTAGAAGGAAAAAGATATTATTGGTCTCCACGTTTGAGTGAATCCATGTGTGAGGAGGTGTTGCAAAGGAATTTGATTTTCTGACTCAAGTTTGTGTTTTCTTTCAGTAAATCGATTGCTTGACTAATCTATACAATAATCAGAAGTTTCAGAAAGATCAATTTCTTTTCATATGCCTGTCTATTTAAATTGCATTTATAGATACAGGAGAAAGCAGTTTGCAAACACTTTGATTTTCCTTAACAGTCATTTCTTCCTCTTGATCCTACAGTCCTTACTGAAACAAAACACTAAAAATTCTCAGTAAAATAAGGGCTACAGACCCCTCTGTCCTTGCTAACAATTTTATCAATGAAAAGGACTGCCTTCACCATATAAATCCTCTGAACTATGGCTAAGAAATCTTTAATTCTCTTAATAAACCTGCCACCAACTGTTATAAAACTTAGAACAATTCATTTAATTTCTGTTTCCATCTTTATTTGTCAGTTTTGTGTACGGAGGTAATATTAGCCAATGGCTTGTCTACTCGCAAGTCTGAAAAAAAGTCTGGGATGCTTGGTCTTACTCAACAACTCTGAAGAGATACTGTCATACAGAGGAATGATAGGTCAAATATACACGAAACTTCATAAATGACAATTGTTCATTTTTGTGGGTATCAAATAAATTAGACTTGCAGTCCAGTTGGAGGAACCTGCATCAAACCAAGAGATTTTTGCATGTCAGCAACTTATCTTTGATTTCCTTTCAATATTTTCTCAATAGATTTTTTCTTCTTAACAAATAGAGTTTTTGTCCACTCACTCCCACCTGCACTACACAGAGATTGAGGAAAAATTGCTTGATGCTGCACTTAACTATCCTTCCAGTGTCACGTATCCTTTAAGACCTGTGCTTACTGACAACACAGTAAGCAAATGCTGTGAAGATCAAGCAGAGAAGTTAAACAAAAAGTATACCTCCTACATGTTCTTCCAAGGGCACTGCCAGAGGATTACGAAGTTGGGAGGATGAGAGTCCGACATTAAGTGAGCAAGTGTTCTCTGGTTGAGTCAAACTAGAAGGTACACAGAAAATATCTTTTTTTCCCCTCTCTCTTCACAAGTATTCCTATCCTCTTTGTCGGCATTTTGCATAGAGTAGTTAGATCTCTCTAGCAAACAATGCTTACAATTTGTTATCGTTGTGGAGAATAACTATTGATTGAGGTATGCCTTAAGGCATAGTATATATTTATTTCTGTTTCAAATCAGACAGAAAAAAATAACATTCCTTTACATAAATTTGTGATCCTGAAATACAGATCAGATAATAAGTCAGATAACCCATGCAATATTCATTCTTTCATTCTCCAAATTCTTTAGCAGAATAAAGAATTATTTCGTAGTAACTTCATGGTGTGAAGGTTCAGATGCAGGACTTCTTAATCTAGTACAACAGGACAGAGTGTATTTTCAGGAAAATTATCTCCCTGTGCTGTATTGTGATGTTAATTTGCTAAAATACTTAGGTCTCAATTGCTTTGATAAAAATAAAGGTGTCTGTATAAAAGACAGAAGAAGAACTGTAAAGGAAGAAATGTATGGTGTTACGAACCATTTCATTGCTGGCATTTGGTGAATATTTGAAGAAAGGTACCTGCCACCTTGAGGACACTTACATAAAATGGCTGCATAAAAAAAAAGACTTATTAACAAACGTAGTTCTTATTAGTGTGCTTAGTTCTGCTAAAGACTGCATTCCAAACCAATAGGACCATTAGATAAAGTTGTTCATAATAGCCGGCAGAGACAGAATATATTGTTGGTTTCTAGGAAATTAATAAACAGGCTGTTATTAACTGTGGAAGAGGAAATTATTTCAACTAGGGAAATTGCAACACTCTACCACTCAATCCCAAAGGAATCTATCCACATGTGTTAGAAAAAGTTCTTTATTTTTAAGTCACCTGCAGCAACCTATGAAAACTCATGAACAGAGAGGAAGGAACATGGGGACCAAACACCTTAAAAGTTACTTCTTTTCTAAATACTTTTTGCATTACAAATGACCATTTACAAAGGCTTGCACTGATACATTTTGAATGTCTTTTCCTAGCATTAATTACTTACATCTTTAATTGCTACCCAAGTCAGCCCAGTGTCACGTCCTGCCTAGGAGTGTGGGATAACTGACTTAGATTCATAATTCCCCAAAAGGGTGGACAATAGTGAGACAAGTCTCAAGGTCCTTACACAAACATTTGTTAATTTATCACAATGTATAGATCAGACTCATGATAATTGGTTAACTTACAAGACAGATTAGGGCAAGCAATGTAATATGACTTAATCAGGAAAGGACTATACAACAAAATGCAGTGACTTAATGATAACAAGGAAAAAGGAAACGTAACAACTTAGGCGGTATTATACTTATACTACAAGAAAGAAACTGAATATAAACTAAGTGGTATGATAGGCCTTGCATTATTTAGCAAGAAAGGGGAAAGGAGGAGAGAGAGAGAGATCACCGGTCTGGGTTACTGCACTGGTTCTGCCAATGAGGGTTCAAGCATGCCATCATCTTTTCTTCTTCGTTACTTCTCCTCCTGGTCTTCTTCATCTTTCTTCTTCCTTCTTTCTTCATATTGTCTTCATCTCTGTCTTCATGCTTCTCCCTTCAAGCTTCTCCTTTCTGCTTTTTCCCACCTTCATTTATACACACTTTTCTACATAGGAACATCCCGTACGTGAGGTAGGGAAGCAAGACACTTCGATGTTTACTATAATCGTCATTAGCATGTGTGGTTGTCACTGAGTTATCCATGGAATATAAGCTAGAACACAAGGCCATCCTATCTTCACAAGACTCCTTCCCTCATACATATTCGATACCAAAGCTAAGGCATCTGGGTATCTGTTTCTTGTTTTGCCTTATCAGATCCCTGTCCTACATTCCATTTGGCACTTATCAGCTCACCATACAGGAGCAGAAATCAGTCTCCAGTTTTTCCCAATGACCTGTTCTGTCCAAGAAATGTTTAAGGCAGACATTCACACATTGACTTCTACATGTAGTCCTTACATGTAACGTTTACGTTAAAAAAAACTTTTAGAAACATATAACTTTCAAATACTTTCATTTATTTATTTTTTTCCAAGAAAAATATCTTAGTATTAACTTTGTGATGAATACCTGTGTAAGTGGGAATTAAGGTACCATGTAAGTGGTAAGGAAGTTTCTTCATTTTCACATCTTTTAGAATGAATTTGTTCTGACTATCTCTAATACTGCTTTCTCATTTTGGACTAGATATTTATCTTACTTTAAGCAAAGCCCACAAAAGTGAACTGTGAGAGAGGAGGATATAGAAAATAAATTCATCATCATATTTTTTTTTCAAATTAGAATTATATTGCCCTTCATTCAAACAATTACCATAGTGTTATTCAATAAACCTTTACTGACTTCCAGTACTGTTACATTTAGCAGAGTTTTCAGCTAGGCGACACATTTTTATGTAATACTATTTTGTATCATCATCATATCATCTCATGCAAGAGTGGCTAATGGAAATTAATATTGTAGTGATATTCATTGACACTAATTAGACTAGCTTACTTCACTGTTATTGAGGAAAGAGGGTTGTCTAAAATTTGTTTGGAGGACTTGCAGGAGAAACAAATACCACGCATCGCGTACGCGTTTGTGTGAGCTACGAATAATTTACTTGGCTTTGCAGAACGTTATTAAAATACCTAAGTATATGGTGCATAAAATTACATTTTGTATAGAAGTGAAGAGAAACAAAAAGAGCCAAAGAAGTAATGAGAGAGCCTGAAAAGTGGAGGTGTAGGAAAATGAGTGGATGATCACCATATGAGGAAAAAGAATTCACATCAGCTTGAGTGGCATACACTTTAAAGTAGCTTTCGTTGTTGTAATTGCTGTTGTGGAAAAAAATTGCCAATTTACAGAAAATTTACTAGTTTTATTTAAATTTCTCTTTTCCATTTTTCATAGTCACGAATTAAATAATCTTCCCTGGATACAGCTAAAAGGATCACCTAATAAGATACTAGATAGACCATTTTATTTGTTACTAATTTTATCATCAGCTAAATCATGCCTGCAGATAATCAAGCTGAATTAAAGTTTGTGTAAAGTAAATATGTCTCCAGCTAGTGATACCCATATGGTCATTTTAGTGGGCTTCTGGCACTTGAAATGAAACTTAAGGTAATATACTTCTTTAAAATATGTATGTACCTACTGTGTATTCGAGTTTAGTCTCAAGCTGTTAATAGAATCTTTTATTCGTTCATAGTCTTTGCAGAAAAGAAGGCCATTATACATTTGTTACAAGACAGGTGCTTGAAATACATGTATATGTAATGGCATATAGTATTATTTTTTCATAAGATGTGAGTGAAATAGCTTCAGGCTTTTTTACCCAGAGGCCTTTTCTCAAGGTAGAGGAGCTATTTCCTTCCTCATGGAGATTGCAGTAATGTTAATGGGGAGTGAGATATACTCCACCTCCCATCCTCCCAAACAGGTGGTACATTTTTTTAATTTGGTTTCTTTCAGCAAATATTTGGAAGAAAGTCTGTCAGCTGGGTCACAGAATCCCAGAGGCTCACAGAAACCAAATTATATCATTTCCAAGTCACACACTTTGAGTGGTGTTTGTTTGTTTGGTTTTTTTTAAGTTGATTCCCACTCCCTCTAGAATTCATTTACTTTTAATGACTTTGTGATTCTACCATAATTTTCCTGAGCTTTGTAAAAGCCAGGCTTTTATTTTGGTCTGAATTTCTGCTTTAACTACAGAGGATGAGAGATTGTGCATGTATCCACTCCAGTGCACAGCCCTTAGGAAACTTGCATAAAAGTAAAGATACTGGAACTTGGAGTAAATCAAAAATCAGAAAACCAGATTAACCTCCTGTGACTGCTAAGCCTCAGGGAACCAGGTCAGAAAGAGACAGAGTTACTGTAATTGAAGTAATGGTGTTACATACTGTAAATATAGATGAATGGGACCATAAAAATGGTTGTCCATTGCAAATACTGTACTTCAGTTTGAGAGGAGATTAGACGTAGACTGGCCTTCTGACATGATTGTGTGAACATACAGCATGATTGAAGCTGATCAAATTTAGAACAAAGGATGATTTGGAGTTGCTAAACGCAACTAATACTGTTCAGTGATTTTTACTTCTCAGCTCAGTTTCTTCTAAGAGACTGCACTTTCTGAAGTTAGCAGCATGTTTTTGCAGACAGTGTGTGCTACTAGAAGTGATAACATCTGATGTTTATAGTTACTGCCTGGGACTGGTATGCAGAAAGGCTCTTGCTTTTACTTACTCCTCTAGTGATCAAGGCCACTGCTGGATCTCATGTGCCACACTGGGGATGCTGGAAAGTAAAAGGGGTCACAAGGAAGTAAAAGGTTGCACCTCTGGTGAGTAACAGACAGGATAGGTGACCGACAAGAGAATTCCATTCTATATGCATCCTATTCAATGTAAAACTGAGGGATCATGGGAGTTAAGTCTTCTTTCTCTTCTTCAATGGCCAGTGTCTGAAGGAGACTCTGTCCAATCTTCTGTTTTTGATCATGATTCTGAGTTCCTGAATCCAGCTCCCATATCCATCCCCCCACTGCTGCTGAGCCCGGGACTTTCCCAGTGCCTGCCTGCTCTGCAGCATCAATGGGGATTTCTGTCGGAGAGGAGATGAGTTCAATATTGGATTTATATATATTCATATATAGTTCATTTTTTTAATGATTTCCTTATTTGTTCTGTTATTGTTTTATTAAAGTTGTTTTAGTTTTCTTTTCCAACTCATAAGTCTCTCTGCCTTATTGCATCTCCCTTCCCTTTTAGGGGTTAGAGACAATCTGTCAGCATTCAGTGACTGGCCCAGCCCTAACTGTTGACATCATAGTTCATGCATTTTGCATTTTTTTATGTGCAAAACAGAAAGCTGACAATTTCTGAATGTGAAGCATACAAGCAAAGTCTGAGTGCACTGTTATTGCATGTGTTTCTGGTAGCAGTTGAAAATATCTGCTTTGTGTCTCTTGGAATGAAAACACCCCAAGATGGTCTTGCACTCTCAGTGCTCAGACTGTCACACTGTACAGAGCTAAGAGACGGTGTCACAGCAGGAGGGATGATAGACACCAAAAAATCATATGTGCATTATCTTTTGATCTTACTGATTTCCTGTCAATGAACTCACGCCTCATGGGTTTGCAACTGCTTTTAGGATGAGTTCACATGCATATCAGAGTTGACAAAGTGACAGGGGAATGAAAAATAATTTCCTGCTGTTTCCTTGATTTGCTTTCCTATTCCTTGCGTTAAGATTTCATAGGATCAACATGGAAGTAGGACTTTGAGACTTCAAACAAAACAACAACCATCAAAAGAATCAAAACTAATGTTTTCAGTAAAGTTCTTTCAAAGAAATAATTAACTGCATAACGTACTTTAATATCAGTTAATTTTAACATTATTTATGCTCAGAAGTTCTGTGGAAAATACACTCCTAACCTTCTAACCTATAAAGTATATATTATTGAATTATTGACTATTACTTGCTGTAAATATGCTTGAGTGTTACATGAATATTGCAAGTTTATCATATCACCCTGCAGTCAGCATTTAGGGTGGGGTGAATTCACTTTAATTATTCCTTAAATCTTTTCTCTTCTGGGCCATTTTTTCTATATTTCAGTATAATGATTTCTTAACTTAATCACTGCTTATAGGAATATTGTAGATGTTGTCGGCAAAGCCTTAGAATGGCACATTTAAGAAAGCATAACTTTGTTTATACTGTTAGTTTTGTTTTCTGAGGAGCAAAGTATTAGGTGAGAAAATAAAATATTTTGAAGTCTACTTAAAGCACTGATTCTAAGAATGTCTTTCTAGTGATTGTATAACTTTACTTGAGCGTGAATATTTTTACCCTGTAAAGTAAAAGCAGAATGCTTGATACTGTTCTTATTTTGCAACACATAAGTAATGAATCAAGTTCTTTTTACCACACACACAAAAAATATCTTCTCCACTCCTGAGATTATTTTTAAGAGAAAGTCATATAATCTATTTTAAACAGCTATCTTGAATTAAACAATTGTCCTCTGCAAATAGTCCACTAGATACAGAGTGAGTCTGAGGCAGTAGTGTATAGTAGATATGCAGCGTTTAGGTGCATAAAGCGAAGGGAGATGCATCTCACTTTTGGTTTTCTCACACAAACTGTGGTATGAACAATAAGTCTTGACTCTTCTTCATGATATGCCAATAGCTCACAAACATCAAATTTGACACACTCAGCTGGGTAAGTGACAACTCAAAACAAAATTATATGGTTACATCTTGATCTTTCCCTTCTCTTTGCTTCCCTTTGCTTCCTTTCCCTCATGAAAAAAGGTTGCTATGCCTCTCACCCCTGACTGATATTTTATCTATTAAAAAAAAACAAAACAGAAAACCAAACCAAAACAAAACCACTAAACATAAGTCACCTCTGCAGTGAACTCAGTGTTGTCCATATATCAGACATACCTTTCAGGTAGAGTCCCATAGAGATCTCAGGTGTAGGCCCATTTCTGACTCTTGAATGGGCTTCAAGTGTGAAACAGATAACAAAATGTTCAGATTAAGTTAAGTAGCCTCTGGGGTAGCCCCTGAGTCTGAGCAATAGAAGAACTTGAGGTAGCTACAGTATTTCCTGTCAAAACTCATCTCTACCTGGATACTAACCGGATTTCTTTTCTCTTCCTGATTAATGTACATTCTATTTCCTCTGGACTTTATGCGCTACCTATTTGTTTGGTCTATCTTTGCCTAAATTTTCCATCTTTGAAATACAAGTTTTAGTACTTCATTACTAAAGAAGATATTGCATGGCTAAAAATATTTAAAAAATCTAGAGCAATCTGGGTCTCTGGTGACAGAGGTCAGCTTTTTATTAGTTTATAATACTTGGATAAAAGAAAGCATTTGTATTTTCCACTCTTATATTTGCCTTAGCTGTATGGAAGGAAAAGAAAAGTCTGCATGTCACCCTTAGGTGTTTCCTCTGAGTGACATAATTGAAGGACGTTGATACCAAGGCTTTAGTTTTTGCAGGAGTAATTACAAATTACAGCTTCTTCATTGATTATGTATCTTTCCACTAATAAAAATGTTGTTTATTGAATTTTTGGGAGAAGGCCAGTTCTTCATGGGCTACTTTGCAATTTATGCTGTTATTTCAAAAAAACAATGTCCTTGTTCACATTTGTAAGCTAGTGGTTTCAGGAAAGACTGGAGTGATAAACTATGCACAAGTACATTTGTGCTTATCTTGTCTGCTGAGCATAAGAATGTGTGTTCATATGATCTTATGTTTAGATCCTATGAAGCCAGCCTTCAGAAGCTTTGAAAAAAAAAAAAGAGAAATTGTATTCGCTATTAGCATGCAGAAGTGAAATATAATGAAATATGTAACACTATATTGTTAAGAACAAAAGAGTATAAATCACAGCATACTGGAGATGCTGTTCTTGGAAGAAAGAGAGAAAAGGGAAGGAATGAGTAAAGAAGGTATACCTGACTAGGATTAAGTTAATAATCTTCATAGCAGTTCATATGGTGCTGTGTTTTAGATTTGTAACTAAAAAAAAACTGACAAGACACTTACGTTCTAGACTTACTAGCACCATGGCCTTCACTGTTTCTGACTGGAACTCATAGTGTAAAGACTGGGAGTTGTGCAATAGATTGGGACCTGACACAACCATGTAAATGACCTGAATTAACCAGAGATGCTCCATACTGTATAACAACACTCTTAGCAATAAAAGGGAAGAAAAAAATGTTTTAGGAAGTTTAGCCATCCTTCACTTGGGAACTTGCTGGACATCTGTCTGGCCTTGAGAGTCAGTGAATGATTGTCATTGCATCACTTGTTTTATACTGTTTTCATTTATCTTCCATTTCACTTATTAAACTTATTTTTTAAAAAAATAAAATTCTAGACATCCATGTTTTCTTACTTTTATTCTTCCTTTCCTTTTCTCCAATCCCATTGAAGATGGGGAGGGGAAGTGAGTGAGAGTTTAGGTGCTGCTTAGTTGTCTGCTAGGCTTTACCAATAACAGAAGGCAATGGGAAAGGGAAGGAAAACTTCATACTAATTTCTGATGCTCATTATACTAGGATGTATGAAATTTTAATTTGTAGCATACTAATAAAATTGTGAATGAAAAAAATTATAAAAAGGGCAGTGAATTACACTGGTTTTTAACAGGCACTTCGAGATTACAGTTCTAAGTGAAAAAAAAGTCTAGTTTTGAGACAGTATAGCTTTGTACTTTCAGTTATCCAAAACTATACCAATATTGAAACCTTGACTGAGGAGTTGAGTAAGGGATTGAATTATGAAACTACTTTTACAATCCTTCCTGTTTTCAAATTCCTTTGACTAAATAATAGGATGAGAAAACAGTTATCATTTATTAAATTATTGAGCTGCGTGGCTATCCATGTCGCTGCTCTTAGAAAAGCAAAAAATATTCTTATTCAAATGTCTGCTGTCCTTTTTCTACATAAATTAGACTTAGGAGGTTTCACTGAGAGGAACAGAAATGCTTGCAGTTTATCCCTAATATACAAACACACGTTACTTTCTGAACTGCATTAAAGAGATTCATAGAATTCATAGAATTGTCAGAGTTGGAAGGGACCTTAAAGATCACCTGGTTCCAACCCTCCCCCCATGGGCAGGGACATCTTCCACTAGATCAGGCTGCTCAGAGCCCCATCTAGCCTGGCCTTAAAATCTTTGAGGGATGGGGCTTCCACCACCTCTCTGGCCAATCTGTGCCAGTGTCTCACCACCTTCAGGGTGAACAACTTCTTCCTAATGTCCAATCTGAACCGATCCATCTCTAGCTTTAATTCATTCCCTCTAGTCCTATCACTACCCAACATCCTAAAAATCCCCTCACCAGCTTTCTTGTAGGCCCTCGTAAGATACTAGAAGGCCACAATAAGGTCTCCTCGGAGCCTTCTTTTCTGCAGACTGAACAGCCCCAACTCTCTCAGTCTATCTTCATGGGAGAAGTGCTCCAGCCCTCTATTCATCCTCGTGGCCCTTCTGCGGACACGTTCCAGCACATCTTCACAGTTTGTCTTCAAGTTTAATTTTTTTTATATCAGGCTCTTGTCTTCTGAAAGGAAGCTAGATAGATGATAGAAACTGAAAATGAACTTGTACATAGACTAAACAACAAGTGTCACCTTCGGTGGCATTCTGCAAGACAAGATTTTAAAAGTATTTTTCTTTAAACAGTGTTACCTTACTGTACTTCTAGATAAAATCTGTTAGCTTATTTGCAATGGACAACTACTTTAAAACAAAATTACCTAGGAACTAATCCTTTCTAATACATTGCGGCCTCCACAAAGAGTCCTTGCTAAGTATCTATCTGTTACTTCATTAAATAACTCCATCTTGTTTTCATAGCCCTATTTCCAAACATTGTTTCCCCTTTGGCTACTATACTCTGTTGGTTTAAGTCTTGGTCAAGTTTATTTTTCTTCATTCTCTTCAAGCAATTTCTTTGAAGTGCCCTTATCTGAACTAAATATGAGTTTGTCTGCATTGCTGAGAGCCAGCATATAAAAGTTTTCCTTTTTTTATTCGACTTTAAGGTTTTTAAACTGTCTGCATAATGCTTTCTTCTTAACCCAGGGACAGACCTGACAAGAATTTTTCTTGCAGTGTTACTTTTTCTAGATGTAGTAAATGGCAAAAGCCTTTATGACTTTCTCTGCCTTCAGAAGCAAGAGTACTTCATCAGAGCAAGTTATATCCAGAGGAAGCAGAACAATATTGGCTGGAAAGGACCCCTAGAAGTCGTCTGTCTGGCAACTGCTCAGGGGAGGTCCACTTAGAGGGAGTTGCTCAGGAACATGTTCAGTTGTATTTTGAATGTCTTAGTATCCCTGTGGAGATGCCAAAAACCCCTTTGGGTAATATATTTCAGTGTTTGCCCACTCTCATCGTGAAAAAAAATGATGTCCCCATTGGCAATTCTCCCATTCTCCAACTTGCATCCATTGTCTCCAGACCAGTCAACATCTACTTCCAAGCAGACTGGTTCCATCTTCCCTGTGCCCTCCCACAAGCTGTGTGAAGGCAGCAGTGAAGTCTTCCCTGAACCCTCTCCTCCTAAGGCTGTGGAGACCTCATAGACCCTCACACTCCTCCTTGCACACTATGTGTGCCATAACCCTCACCAGGTTGATGATCTTTGCTGGACCTACTCAGCGTATCAGCATGTTTCTTGTGCTAGGGAGCCCCGAACTGGACACAGCAGTCAAGATGTAGTCTTACAACCACCAAGAAGAGAAGGATTGCTTTCCTGGACCTGCTGACTACACTTCTGCTAATGCATCCCAGGTTACAGTTGTCTGTCTTTGCTGCAAGGGTGCACTGCTGGCTCATACTCAGCTTGTCCATTAGAAACTTCATATTCTTTTTCATCAGGCTGCTTTCTATCCAGCCAGCCCTCTACCTATAATATTGCATGGGGTTATTCCCTCCCAGATGCAGGATTTTACACTTTGTTGAACTTCATGATGTTCCTGTCAGGCCATTCCTCACACCTGTCCAGGTCTGTCTGAATAGCAGCCCTGCCCTCAAGCACATCATCTGTTCCTCCTGATTTTGTATCATCTGCAAATATGCTGAGAGTCCTCTCTTTTGTCCTGCAGGTTGTTAGTAAAGTCAATGAACAATATTTGCCCCAGTAATACTGTCAGGTGGTGTTTTTTAATGCTGATCACCACTCTAAGACCAGGAATCCAGCCAATTTTTCTCCCACTTTATTGCACATTTATACAGTGCATAGCTCAAGAATTTGGCTGTAAGAATGCAATCAGAGACAGTGACAGATGCCTTGCTAAAGTCAGAGTATTGCACATCCACCATTCTTCTCTCACACATAGAGCCAGCTCTCTTATCACAGAAGGCAATGGGGTTGGTCAGGCACAGTTTGCCCATAAGGGGAGCTCAGAGTGGAGCACGTTTCCTGTCACAATGAAAACAACTGGTATGAGTCTGACTTCGTTGTAGGCTAAATTGTGGAAATGATTTTCTTCTGCACAAAGAGCAGTGAGGTGAAAGAGGCCTTTAGCTTCCCATATTTTCTGTCTGAGTATAGCAATATAGAAGTATCACTTGTTAAGTCTTAGTCCAGGTTATGTATGATACTATTTTACATTAATTTGGGTGTCCTGTCCGCACTCAAGGATCTTCAGTAGTGATTAGCCAACTCTATGAAAGATTAGTGCTCCTACCCTCAACCAGGGTGATGTACTTTGCCTTGTTGCCTAGGCTACCTCTTTAGTTATTAAGAAGAAGTACACTTTTTTGTGGATATGATTAAATTAATTTATTACAAACAGCTATTTGGTAGTGAAATGAGATCATATACTAGCTCTGTTTACTGAGTATAAGGAACTCTTATTGTAGATTTAGTCAGATAAATCACTCACAGGAACATTTATTTCGTATTTCCCCTGGATATCTCTACTACAACTGAGTTGTTATTAAGTGGATAGGAGAAAATATAAATCTAGATTTTCTTCGCTTCTAAAATACTCCAATCCAGAGGTCCTTGAAGATTTTGTATAACTTATGGTACATTGTGTATCAGACTAATAAATATATGATTGAGTTTTCTTCTGATGTTGTTAGCAGTATTCTATTTGCAACATACGAACAATCTGTTCCTCCTTGCTGCTGCTACTCATTGTTTAGGTATTTTGAAAATATAACAGGTTTTTTAAGGGATCAGATCTTGCCTGAGTAAAAAATAGTAGAGTTCTGCTACTGCTTTCAGTAAATGCAGAATCAGGTCTTCAGTCTTCTTATTCTAATGCAATTCTAATTATGTTACCATTTTATCCTTCTTCTATGCTTTCCCTTGCAACATTAAACTTCATTTGTTAATTACCTAGAAGTTGCAAATTATAAGGCATATCTGGAACTCCTTTTATTTGCTGCTTGCTCTGTTCCCTCTCTCTTAAACAAATGCAATAATAAGCATATGGCTACTTTTTTTGCTAAACTTTGGGTCCTTTATTAAAGTCTCATGTTTAGTGGCCCCCATTTAGTCTTGTCAGTTTACCTTACACAAATTACTTCATCTTTGTCCTGGTTTTGAAAGGAATTTAGTCTTACAGCTATTCTCAGTTGTGTTAAGAATAGTACTGAATTTAATTAGATTGTTTGTGATGAAGATTATGACTGTCTGCAATTACTATTTGGTAGTTGGCGTTGTTTTCAGAATATTACAAGCATAAAAACATTTATGAAATGCTATCAATACTGGAATAATAATTTACTGAAGGCAAAAAATGACACATCTAAAAAAAGTAGGTTTTGGATAAAGAAAATTACATAAATGCAGAATTCCATCCTTTATATATATTTCTTGAAATATTGCTGAGCAACACATTTTGATTGAAGAAAGGACTACTGTCAACCTGAGATTAGCTACAAAGAATATCTTTTAAAAGATTATTCAAAGTCCTATATTGACAAAGCCAACAAAACAAACTGTTTTCTGCAACAAATCTAAATCTCTTTACAGGTTTTGTCTATCTCTGTTCTGTTGATGTCATTCTTGATACTGTCAACAAGAATGTCAGTCGTAATGCGGATATCTGTCCAATAGGAAGTGAACTGAGACCATAGGATCAATTTTCATAAGCAATTGAATAGCCATCAGTCAGTAATGTTGTTTCATTTGGACATATTAATGAACTGGATCACATACAAACTAATGGTCTGTCAGTAGTTGAAAGGTCATAGCCCTATTACCAGTCTTTGTACCATTTAGTACTCTGCAATGTTTTATTTCATTTTCCTTCTGTTTTTAATCTCAGTTATTTTTTCATAATACTCCTTTTTAGCTATCTTATAAGCCTTGTCCTAAAACCTTATTTTCATATGATATTTTTTGTTTATTTGTTTATATTGTATTAGGCGCATTTAGGTCCTCAAATTTGACTAGATCTCTTGGGCATTGAACTAATAAAACTAATAATAAATAATGACTTAATCTGCAGAAAAAAACTAGACCTGAAAATCTAGGTAGCAATGCTTGCTTCTCCACAGTTATCAGAATGATTCCTTAACTGCTCATAGTGTCTGGACACACTGTCCGGGAGATTCAAATCTCAGATTACATAGAGAAGATTTCCAGATTCGGAGTCTTGTTTCTGTAGCAGATTTCCCTCATGCTCCAGGAATCCTAACAGTAAGTGCAATGCTGAGGAAATACTTAAGCCAAGGATTTTGGGCTCTTTCTTCCAAGAAGAGAGATCAATGAGGATCTGACAGTCCTGCAGCCCCAAGTCTGGGTATCAGGGAATCCTGCTGCAGCACCTTCCATCTGTTAGCATCTGCCTGCAGCCCCATAGCTGAAATCTCTGCCCATCACCTGGTGTCTCCTGGCTGCAGAGCCCATTCATGGCGTCCGCTCACTGACTGTTCATACTCCATGAATTAAAATTGTATTTATATCTCTAGTAGTATTTTTAGGAAACTGACCTCTGACTATATTCTGGCCTACTCCATTACCCCTTGCATAAACTTAGTACTCTTAAACTTTATATATCAAACTTGAAAAATTATAGATTTACAATATTTTGACATTTGTCTTCTGTTGTTTCAGGGCAAATTCTACAGTCATTACTAGAAGGAAATGTTGCATTATCATTCCCTTTTGTCATTTCCTGTTATTAACTACATGCCTTACCATGAGGGTCATAGTTTCAAAGATGAGTCTCTGATTTTAGGTATGTTCATATAAGAAAAAAAAATGCTTGCAGTCAGATGTGTGCACAAGACCTAGAGGCTGAAATATTCGAGTTGGAGCCAAAGCCACCAAAATTGTCATCCAAGTCTCATCAAATATGCATTCTTTCTTTCCGTTCAGCCTTATCCCTTATTTTTCACACCTGCAAAATAAACTCATTGTAATGAGCTCTTGGTTATTCCTTCTTCTTCTCCGTTCTCTCACTCCTAAATCTACCTAGAGCTTCCAGGAATGCTTACTGTAAGTGAACTGCCATCATTTGAATTAAGCTGTGCTGTGGTGAATGTAGGCATATATAGCAATTTTCAGCCACCTTCTTTTCAAGTTTAATTCTTATTCTAAACAGGCATCAATGAACTCTAGAGTTTGCCACTAAAATAAGGATTAAATATTCATTTGGCATGCTTATCAAATGCTGGCTATTGCTATTCCAGGGGAACCAGCTGGACTGTGTAATGAAAATCTCATATTGGATTTTCCCAAGGACTTTTTCTTTAAAGAAACAAACAGAAATAATCAGAAAAAACATATACAAATGTTTACAGCATGAGTTGGAAAATGTTTGTCCTTGCTGCTAGAAATCACCTATCCTCATATTTAAACATCCTGATTTTGAAAACATATGATTTATTCTGACATGAAATTCCTAAGACCTGCAGCAGTTTGAGCTGCTCCCATTAGCAGATAAAACACTGGCAAAAAGTCTCAGTGTTATATAGTAGGTATATCTTAACTGTAGTTCATCGTATTTCATCCCTTTTGTAAAAATCATCTAATTTACAACATCTTTACTTGAAAACAAACAAATAAACAAGCAAACTAACAAACACGGAAAGTCAGTCCAAAACAACCCCGAAAGCCACAGCTATTAGGAAAGGCCACTGCAATTTGTCTCCTTGTGAAAGCTTTCCAACAGTTAAAACCCTCTTCTTTATATGCCTTTGAGCTATAGTATGTAAAAGTCAGTCCTACTAAGATATAATAAGGAGTGTAGGATAATTCTAATGCTGTTTTAAAACTGATGAAATCTGCTTCAGCTCTGAACTAACCACCTGATTACCATGGAAACCATTACTGGCCAACAAAGTAATTCTGATCAAAAGGAATTATTATTACTCTTTCCCAGTCAAGGGTGGATCGAAATTTGGACTGCTTATGTCAAAGTTTTGAGTACAGGCTGAAAGGATCAGTAAGGGTAAATAATAATTCTTCATGTGTTAGAAAGCAAGAATGTTTTGTTATTAGGCAAGTACAACTGGCTGTCCAAAAATCAGATATTAGCAGATTGCAATATTAACTGTGCACCATCCAGGAATTGGACATAAATAAAGATAGTTTTCTGGATGGTAAGGAGCTACAAGAAAAGCTGACATGAGAAAATTAACTGTCTGTTTCAAGGATAATCAAATGCTAGTTTAAAATCTAATGCTGGAAGAAAAAAAATAGTAAGAATGGTATACACCAGTTAGTGTTTAGATGGTTAAATAGCTTTTTTTTGCCAAACTACACTCAGTTAGAAGAGATATTTTTTTAAAATATATTTTTTATATGGAGACAGTATCCATGATTTGTAATAAACGCTGAAATCTAAATTTTTTTTAGAGGTTTGAAAGGTCATAGAAGCCTATATCAAGCTTCTATTTGAACAACATTTCTTTTTTATAGTAAGACTGGCAGAGGTGAGGCCACCATGTTCAAGGAATTCCCTGTTTCTCGAAACATTTGCAAACTGATCAGCATTAGGTGTGTTTTTATCCAAGACACTAATGCCACTAAAGAAATTATAATTGTACATTGAAATTGTACAGTTCCAGTTTTCCCAAGGTTCATATTCCATAAAGGATAAAAAGAATGGATTCAAAAAGCCGCAAACACCACAAAGTTAGACTGAGGTGTATGAGGAATCTATATGGAAAATAATTGCAACAATTTTATTCTGCTTTATGTAGAAAAAAAAGGTATTTTTACCTTTTCATCAGTAAACAACTGTATTTTACCTCTCTCCTCTCTTTTTTAGTGGAGGAAAGACAAGTAGGCACTTAGTTCCCAGTTACAATTAAATGCATATTTATTTAGCAGTTAGTTGTCTCAGTCAAGCTATTTTTCCAGGCTTTGTCTGTAGACAATGGAGATAGGTACCTTCAGACAATGATTTAACTCCATCTTAAAATGGTGTTGTTAACAACACTTTTTATTTCCTTTACCTATAAAGTCAGCTTGGATGATGTGTCAAACTTGCTTTTAGAAGACTAACCTAGGTGAATGAATCTTGCACTTGAGGATCTTCACAAATGATTGTGGGACTTCATGCTTCAGCCTGTTCTTTTTGATGCTGCCCCTCTGTCTTTTAGAAAAAACACAGACTACACTAGTTTAAGTATTTGACTACTTATAGCTTCCTCTGATAGAACATCTTGGAAGATTAAAATTAGGCTGGAATGGGAAGCTGTTGGGAATAACAGGGAATATGTCATTGTTAGTACAGCAACGTACTAAATCCATGCTAACAGAGTATGGGTTTTGGATATGCTTTTTGCCTTTTTATTATTTTTATGTGTGTGTGACTGAATTAATATTGACTCTGTAAACACAGTTATTTTCCTGGATTTTGTGTAAATAAAAAATGAAGAAGAAAGCATTTTGCTTAGTCTAATGATCTGGAAGATGAGAGGAAGTACACATATGTTGGAAGCCAAAAACAGAGAGGGACTCTGAAACTCATAATTGTACTTTACAATATCAGACTCTCAGTCTCCCAATGGGAGATAAAACAGGACTTCTTTCTTATTGTCTTCACCCTTGGTGGCCAATTAAGAGCCTTTTTGGTTCCAGCTGAAGATTTGGCAGATCTGCTGCTTTGGCCACAATGTGGTGAGGAATGTAATGAAAGTTAAAGTTAAATTAGAGTTCAGCACCTGTGGCTGGCTTGGCTCAGTGTTCTCATTTGATACTTAGCCAAGGCAGAGCCGGAGTGAGAATAGTCTAATGTTGTTTCTTGGCGGTCAAAGTCACCTTAAATTTCAGTTAATACATTTATCTTTTCTCATTTATATAGTTAGCTCCAATGCTTTGACTTCCATCTTGCTCAAAGGGACAAACTAGTACTTTGGCATGTTTCTATTACCACAGATTTGGCTGAAGGACTTATGTAGATTGAAGGGAAATTTAATTTATAAATGGCAAAAATTAACCCATAGTAATTTTTGAACTTTACTATGAGGCATGCCATCTTTCTTTAAGAAAAGTCTTTTCTGGTATCCTGTTTGAATAGAAAATTATTTTTCTGTTCTGTGAAGTCTTTCAAGATTTTTTAGGTTTTTTAGTCTTCATTTAATAAAACTAAGACTTTTGAAACTCTTCAAGAAGAAAATGAGAACTACTTACCTCAGAATAATTTTTTTTCTGAGGACTATTATACTCTCAGAGAATTAGTGTCATGGTTCAAGCCAACTGGGACAAATACAGAGTCTCCAGCTCACTCCTCCCCCCACCCCCATTTACGAAATAGGATAATGAGAGGAATACATCAATAAATATGACCTAATCTTAAATATGCTTCACCCCCCCACCCCTCTCATCTTC
>NW_009720021.1:0-10540 GCF_000703405.1 Apaloderma vittatum | reverse complement strand
TACCCCCTTCTCCCCATCAGTGCAAGGGGGGCAGGGGGTGGGGGTGCAGTCCTCTGGCCATTACTCATAGTCCATGGCAGCTCCTCCCTGAAAGAGAGGGCTCCTCGCAGTCTCTTCTTCCTGCAATGTGGTGTCTACCTCACAGGAGGCAATCCTCTTCCTCGTGAGTCCATCAGGGCCATGGATAGCTTCAGGCATGTCCCCTGCTGATGATCAGTCCCTCTTCCTTTTCTCATGGACCTCTGCACATACCACCACATACTGGACATCCTTGCCACTGTCAGTACTGCCAACTGCCATCTCAACCACCATGAGCTTCAGGGAAGGCTCCTACTCTAGCAACCTTCTCCCTCTCCTTCTCCTCCGGGACTCCTCGTCTTTCTTCTCAAGATGACATTCCTTTGTTCTCCTCTTGCCTCTCTTTCCTCCTTCAGATAACTATGCAACAGGACGGGACAACTCAAAAAGAGACAAAACCAAAAGAGAGAAATAGGACAATGGGGTTGCATCTTAAATACCTTGATTGCAGAGGCACTGACTGGCCTGGCCCTGGCCAGAGGTGGATCCAACTCCTACCTAGGGGTTGGGGAAGGCTCTCAAAGCTTCAGACAAGTCTAGCCTCGCTTTTACATAAACTCCACCAGAATCCAACCCATGACAACGGGTAATAACTGATTTTCAAAATTGCCATGAATGAGGCCAAGCAGACACTCAGAGCTGGCTCTCTAGAGTAAGTAAAACAAATCTATTTATTGACTTTTTTGGGTTGGCTTTCTCTCAGTTTCATTGTGGTTGTCCCTCTTTGAACTTTTCATTAAATAGGTTCTGGAACAGGTTCTTTATTCTTTATCAGGAATGAGTACTCTAAATCCTTCATTTTATGTAAATCAATACGTCAAAAGAATGAAGTAGGTACACTTAGAGAACAAAAAGGGATGGTATTTGTCTTACAGGCAACATCTATGTCTGAGCTACTTGTGTAGACTGATTACAGACAACGGAAGAAAAAGGTAGTTCTAGATGTAATTCTTCTTATCCTAAAGCAAATACCTAAGAGATCAAATAAATGTTATGCTGACAACATTTGTTTCTCTTCACTGATTATAAAAGAAACGAGACTGACCAACTCTATTGCCTATATGTTGTTTTATTTCAATGAGATAAGATTAATTGTACCCGTGTTGTCTCTGTGGGCTAACATTTTGACTATTCATCTAGGAACAGATGGGAAAACTCAGCCCCCTTGAAAAGACTGCAATGGGACAGCAAAATGGTTCTGATACTTTACAGAGAGATTAGATTAGCATTAGAAAATAACTGGGGTAGCAAAGTATACTAACTTGGACAAGGTGTGATACTGAAGGCCAGTGTTCTGACTACATGTTTAGGAGAACACAGGACCTCTAATTTTCTCTTAGTGAAATACATGCAATTATTTAAAAAGTTTGTAAAGCTAAAGCTATGACATTTAACTGCATACTTTCTTAACTATTACTGTTACTTCCTTATCAGATTTGTGTATATACAAGCCCTATAAAAATTTGTTAGTTATTTTTTTGTTCTTTCCCCACCTCTATTGCTTTCTAATTTTAGCAATGATTACATTACAGAAATGGTATGTGAGAAGTAATAGATTTATACAATACTGTCCTTTGACAGTATCAAAATAAAGCACTGATATTAGTGTAATATATGTGTATAAGTATCTATGAATACATATATTCAACCACGTGGTACATAGGTATATAGACACAGGTTTATGTTTGTGCATCCATTATCTTTTCTACTTGGAAATAGGACTTATAAGACGAGTCAAGACAAATTTTCTCATATCACAGTAGAATAATTACAGACTACAAGCTTATTTTTCATTATTATTTTAATCTTCATCTCAATACCTTTCTAAATCTGTCTCTACAAATATATATTGGGCAGTTGTTTATTTATTTTCTATTTGATTTTTTGAAGATATTGGTTTTTGGTTGTTTATTGGAGGTTTTGATGGTGGATTTTATAGTCTGTTTTTTAATCCATTGATATCTAGGTTACTACTAGGGCATAATATATAGTATCTGTTGCATCTCCTACTTAAAGACATTTTACTTAGGAAAATAAATGTTAAACCTCAAATTAACAAACTCAATTTAACTGGAGGAAATAAAGGCACTATAAACTTGTTTAGATAATAGTGTAAGAACTTGTTTAGACTGTAATGTAAGTCATGCCTAAAATGTGTGTTGAGGAAGTTCTACTTTCATTCATATGCAAATATTATGTATTTGAAAGGGAGGGAATCAGAGGTGGTTTATTACTTCTTAGGATTTATCTATCCTATTATAGCTACAGTTCAGTGGGTGGAATGCTAGAGAGAAAATCTATTAAGAGACGACTAAAAAAAAATAAATTTAGAAGAGAATTTTTAGATAATGAGTCACTGCCACAGATTTCAAGAGTGTAATTTGATCTGCAACTCTGTACCTCTATTATTGCTTCTACTGAAGAAGTACTGGAGTGAAATTTTGCATCTAGAAAAGGGAAGTACAATTCTTGCTATTCAGGGATAGAGAGTTGAGACCAGATAGTGCTTCAGAAAATCATATCTACCTTCATTCCTAAAGGAAAGCCTTTGGAATAAATTGCCCAGAGATGTTGTAGCTGCCCCCTCCCTGGAGGTGTTCAAGGCCAAGCTGGACAGAGTCTTTAGCAGCCGGATCTAGTTGGGAGGTATCCCTGCCCATGACAGGGAGGTTGGATTAGATGATCTCTAAGGTCCCTTCCAGCCTAGGCCATTCTGTGATTCTGTGCTTCTATGAAAGTAAGCTATGCCAGTTGTGGATGTCTGACTCATGGCTTCTTTCTGTATTCAGCTGTGCTAGTCATTTCAGGGTAAGAACTGAGTAAAAGCCCTGCCTTTGTCTTCATCCACTAACTCTCACCTCTCCCAAATTTTCAGAAAAAAATTCTTATAAATACTTTGTGTTCATTTTACCCTTTTCTGGTCTGCATGTTAAAGCAAATAATTGTAGATAGATTCACAAGATGAATTCAGATCATTCCATGAATACACAGGTAGAGGAGTACCTGTACTGAACTTACATTTAGCTACATAAATTTAGTGTATATGTTAAGTGCAATAAGCATTCTGTAGATATTTTTCTGTGAACACATGCTTTCCCCTGTGAAATTCGTATTCACCAAGGAAAGGTTTCTTGCAGGGCACCAGGAACTTAGTGATTGTTCAATCAACATTTGAATTGTCTTGCCAAAATAAAACTGAAGTTGATATTAGGCAAACTTATACAGAGTTAACACTTACACAGAGTTTTACTAAAATACTGTTAAATCTTAGCAATAAAACAGTATACACTCATGCATACAACCTTCCTCATATCCATCTGCTTTTGATGATGTTGTGGAAACTCTTCCAATGTGCTGCTGGATCCTGAGGTAAATGACATCACATTCCCTCAAGAAGAGCTGGACACCATTTGCATTTTGCACCATTTGCATTATGGAATGACGCAATACATCCTGCATCTTCGGTTATGAGAACTCCTTCTTTGGCAATTTGCCCTCAGCTTTCTTAAGGAATAGAGATATGTTTGTGTGAGGAAATTTGGCAGCTTCTATCTTTTCAAAAATGCGGTTTCATTTTAAATATTTGTTAATTCAACTCAGAATATTTGTTCTTATCCAAATGAATATACCGCAGCTCTAAAGCCATGTTTACATCCTTTGTCAGTAATTGTATCAGCTCCAACATATTCCAGAAAACAACTGGAAATACAGGAAAAGGACTGAGGATATCATCACCCCTTGATGAAATAGTCATAGATTAATGGATGTATTCCAGGGACCTGAGTTATTGCAGTGGCTGCACTGTGAAGGGAGGATGCTAAGACTGCCTTTCATTTGACTATTATATGAAATGTAATCATCTGTCATCATATTAATGATATGAGGGAAATACTGCCAGTGGAAATGCTTTCTGTGATCTAGTGTAATAAAATATAAGCCTATATACTTAGAAAGTCACTTAAAGAGTGAGACTTTTATATTGTATCTTTGGTCTGCCTTTTGTCTTAATGATTTCATTTAAACTAATATGATTTGAAAGGTACTTGACAGTGCATGATCTGAGAGTTTTACTGTGTTAGGGAATAAAGGAAGAAGCTAATCTTATGAAAGTTGTTAATAAGTCTTAAAGTATTATCAACGTTTTAACATATTATTCACTTTCGCAGGCTATTAGAGAGAGGGGAGTTGGCTAATATGATAAGAAATGAATTAATAAGATACAGAAGCAAGTATATGATAAGACCTTTGTTCAGAATATTGTTGGCTTTGCTAAAACCTCCCACATAGTTATTCAATATCTTCTTCATTGCAACTGTGACAGCTTTTTTCAGTGTCCACCATAGAAGTGCACAAGAATTTGTTTCTTGCTCTTTATACAGTTTAGCATTATCAGTGACGAAGTACAATTTGGACAATATTAGACTACCTCTTTCTCTGAGAACAATTCAATTACCAGCCCATAGCTAAAAATTGTGGGTGACTGACACTTTTTAGTTGTATCTGAAATGTTATTTTTTCCATTATTTATTTGTGTGAGCATTTGGAATATTACATTTACCATCTTCCTAAAATACAAATATTTTATAATTTAACCTGGAATGAAAGAAGAGTCTGATTGCATGCTTCTCTTATGAATTCTTTGTTAATCTTATTTTTGAGAGATGTGATGTTTAAGTTGTTCAAATAATATACATATTTACAAGCAATAAATATGCTTCAGTAAGCACATGAGCTTGAACGCATACTTACATAAATACAAATCCTAAAATAGCTTATGTACTACTAGATGTTCTTATATTCATAACATATCGAAATATGTTTCTTTTTTTTTATTGAGGGTGTCCTATGCAGTATGATACATAGGTAATATTTCCATTAAAGAATGGTGAAATTTAGAAGGTTAGGTTGGTAGATTTTCCTTTATTTTTTAAGTTTTGTCATGTGCTTCTGTTTAACACTTTATTATAAATAATGGTTAATTTCTCTTTATCACAGATATTTGTTTTCTCATATATTATTTCTCACATTGGAGCCCCGTGTGTTTAAAACATGCAATAAATCCTACTTTGAAGCAAAGTTGAAACTATATTGACACACATTTGTCATTTTGGATTGTAATTTGCCTGGAAACTCCAGAAGTTTGTCATGTTATGGCAGTATAAAACTATAGTATATAAGACTATATATTTCCATTTCTGGTTGTTTTTTTTTTTCCCCATTAAGGTAAGTTTTTGAAGATCTACATTAAAAATAAAATAAAATGGAATATTTAAAAAGCAGAGACAGTTAAGGAGGAATACAATTAAAAAAAAAGGAAATAGGCAGTGCAGGGAAGGTGGATACGGAAGCTTAATTCTTTCTATCTCATAGCACAGAGAGGCAAGACATTACAAAGAAATTAAGAGTGGGAAGTCTAAAGCTAATGAAAGAAAGTGAAAATAGTCTTTCCATACAAAAAGTACATTTTCTTTAATTTCTTTCTAATCATAAGTTTGGCACCCTGTGCTGGAAGAGAGCAGGACTAGCAGATGCTGTCTTTTAAGGCACACTGAAATATGTTCTCGGCTTGAATTTGGAAGACGTGGTTTACTTGATTTTAAAATTGGGAGAAAACGATGAGTGCAAGGTTTAAAATCTGGATGACAGAAGTTAAGAGAATCTAATCATATTTTTAGTTAACAATTTTTTGAATTGATTGCCAAAAGGAAGCTGTTAAACACTCAATTGCTTTTTCAAAGTAATTGAATCTTCCACTGTGTTTCTTTTCTTACTTCTCCACTCTTGACAAATGAGATGAAGTCACCCTTTGTGAAATAGATGTTGAACTCAGAAAACCTTGAGATTAAAGCATTTTTATTTGTGTTTTAATCCTATTTTAATTATACTAGCCTAAAATTTTCTTTTAAATTATTCTTTCGTGATTTGCCTTTTCAGTTCACTAGGTTCTGTTCTAAACATCACTGAGCTTGTAATTGAGGCACAAATATTAAAGGCTAATTTGTTGACATTCCCTAAAACACCAAGGAATTCAGCTGAGACTTAACGAATTTCTCTACCCCTTCCTTAAGAGATGGATTCTAGTTTAATTCCTTCTCTGGCAAAGTGATTTTAACTGATGCATAAATTCAGAGATCTAAAGGTTATAAATATAGCTCTTTGCTGTCCTATTTATTCATCCAGGGTCATGATCTCTTTCTAATCTTTAAGATGAAAATAGAGAATACAGTAAACAGAACTAATTAATTCCTCCATGTAAATAGCAAACACATTCAATAATGACTTTTACTACTTTTAAAAATTCAATAGACAGTATGCATGGAACCTCTCAAATAATCAAAATACCTGGCTATTGCTATATCAAATCTGCGAGATGTGAAAATCGAATTTAAATAAACCTCTTCCTCTTCATTTTCCAAATGACTATATCTTTCTGAGCTTGTTGTCTACTATATTTTCTCTTAAAAAAGGCTTCCTTGATAAATGCATACATTATTTAGTTCACAAGCTGCTTAATAGTATTATTCAACAATATAATTGCAAGCTCTGATTGCTATAATGGTATTTCCCCTGTATAGTCTCAAAGTCATTTACTTATTTTAATTGCTGAATTTCATAATGCTTTAAATTTCTAAGCATGAAGTGGATTTAAACTAAATAATAATAATGTGAATAGTTGGAATTTATATAACAGTAAGAGAAATCTATAAGAGAAGATGATACCATACTGCAACTACCACCCATTTTGTGATACTTAGGAAATTTGTGAGTTTTATATTAAGTTTAAAAATTATTGGTTTTACCTGTGATTAATGCTCCTCTTTCATGTCTTAGTGTAAAAAGTGATAGTATTTTAATCCAATATCTAATCCAATATTCAGTCTAATGATATTCTGGATTGAAATGAGGATTTGAGTGTTTGTAAGGGAACAAGCTTAATTTTATCTTATCTTAAATATACTTTGTCTTTTATTATTAAACATATAATGACAAAGGAAAGGAGTGACAAAATCAAATAAGGAGTGGGCAACCTTCATGTAATTTTCTGTTCCGCGTTGCTGCTGCTAGCTGAACTCAGGAAAAAAAAGAAACAAAACCAAAAAAATCCCACCCACCTCACAAATTAAATTTGGTGTCCACATCTGAGACAGGTGCGAAGGCTCCTGTTATAGTCACTGGAGATCTAGCCGTAGTAAGTGAGAACCTAAAGCTTGGTGTAGCTGCTCACACAAAGGTGAATGTTATTACATATGATAGAAATCTACATCAGTTAGTCATGTAAGACAAATGTCTCTGACAGCTTTGATGGAAACTTTCTTGATAAATTTCACAAAACAATTTTTTTTAAAAAAAATCACACCATCTTGTTAATTTATTTATTGCTTAATACAATTCTGATTAGCAGTAATCAATTTCTACCTTGGCGTAAAGCCTTTGTCTTTTAATCCCCTAATTTATCCTCTTGGGAGCCACATAAGTGCCCTGCAAAGCTAGAAGTTCATTCATCCTTCCTTAACTGCAAGTTAATTTCATGTAACTTTTACATGAGCATCACTGAAAAGCAAGATAATTTGACCTATTATTTTATAATTAAAGAATTATGCATGCAAAACAACAAAAAAAGAAATTCTACTTATATTGTTGAATTAAGCTTTTAACCTGTCATTACACCTTTTACTTGCCATTTAAAACTATGATAATTAGAGGTTAACATTTTAATTTAGTTGATAATCTGCTAATTTTAATTTAATAAAAGTATTAATTAAAATTTATAGTGCTTTATCTTTATTTCTGTATGACAGCTATCAGCCTGAGCTGATAATTTATGCAGTACAACATCAGAGAACACTCCCAATAAGTATATCATTCTGTGGAGTGTAGAGCCATCATAAAGGAAATCTGAAGGTACATGAACGATTTGTAAAATATAGCCTTAAACTCCCTATTTAAAATGAAGCTGTGCCGATGTTGAAGGGACGTGCCCAATAATATATTCTGCTCTAAATTAATTTCCCTGTTATTAACCTTTAATATTAAGTATGTGTGCAGGGCTTGGTTAGGATAGAGTTAGTTTTCTACATAGCGGCTCAAATGGTGCTGTATTTTAGAAATGTGTCCAAAAAAATGATAAGACTGGCTAAATACTGGGAACTGGCTGGGCAACTGTCTGCCCTTGGAAACGGCAAGTGATTGTCTTTGCATCATTCGTTATGATGTGTTTTCTTCTCTCTTCTTCTACTTATTTAATAATTCCTTCTGTGATCTTCTTTCACTTACCAATTTATATATTTTTTTAACCTTGATCCTAGTGTTTTCACTCTTATTCTTCCTGTCTTCTTCCATCATTCCACTGAGGGTGGGATGGGGGGAAGTGAGTGAATAGGTATGCGGTGCTTATCTGCTTTCCAAGCTTAACTCACAACAGTATGACACTAGTAGGACAGTAGGAATACAATCTTCATTAATTCCTCTATGATTTTTACAGTGAGTGCAACTCCTCTTTTGATCAGTTTTTAAAAGAACATTTGAAACACTTCTGAATTATCAAAAATAGATCATAGAATCATGGAACAGTTTTGCTTGGAAGAGACCTTTAAGATTACACTGAAATATGCAGATTCGCTCTAATCACAGTAAGCACTTCTGAAACCAAACATGTGAGATGTATGTGAGGGACAAATCATGCTACTTTTGTGTTTGACTTTTAAGTGGTATCAAGGACAACAGTAGCTATGAAATACTTGGAGTGTGAATCCTTACCAAGCTGGTGAAAGAAATCATACATCTAGCCAATATTCCAAAGTCTTGGTAGTTCCAGAACTCCACGAGCTTTTGTCTTCTTGTTCCTGGTTATCATTTCCCTCTGTATCTCTTTCATTATTCCTGCGCTCTCTCCTCTTCTTAGCTTCTTTACACTTTCTTCCTACCCAAACTTTTAATATAGTTTTGCAACAGTGCACTACCATTTCCCCATCACTACAATAAATTATTTGTTGTGATTTATTGACTTTTTAAAGATTTTAAATTCTCAGATAGTGCAGATGCAGTAGACAGAATAGATCCCTTGAACTATTAAGTTCATGTGAAAAACCAGTGGACTAGACACCTGCTTGGCTAATATCCTTACGGACTGTAATCTCTTTGGTGTATGTCTGTGCAAATTGCTTAACGCTGTAAATAATATTTTTGGTGCTGTTTTTCTCAAGCGGTAGTGGGAGTTGTGTATGTATTGAACTAAGTATCAGGCAACACAAAGCAGATAACAGGGTGATGATAGAAGACAGTTTGAGCTCCTTACACTGAAAGCAAAAAGTATGTAAAAATATTTACTGTGTGCAATAGTTTTTTTCTTCTGGGAGCTGTACCCGAAAAAACACCACATGCTAAATTAATCCCTAACCAGAGCCACCGATCCTAATTCACTCTCTAAGTACACATTCATTTTAATATAATCTCCTCACTGAAAAGAAACAAGAACACTTAGAAGAGTTACTTTTTTAATAGCATTTTTTAATTAATGAAATTATCATGCTAAAGTCACAATTTTACCATACCCAGTATACATTACTTATTTTCGGTATCCATTTGCCATACGCTTTTGTTAACACTTTTTTTCCATTGCACTTCTAAAACTTTTTTAGCAAGACAGATTGTAACAAATGCGTCATACGACACAAGGTTAATGTTTTATACCTTTAACAAAGTATCCAGATCATACAAATATACAAACACTGAAATCTGATGCAGGATTAAAGGGTAAGACGCTTTTTTGCAACCTCTACACAAAACATAAAGATGAGTTTTCCTGTAGTAAACATTATTTAATACAGTGACTACTAGAGCATAAGTGTTGGGGACAATTATTTCCCAAGTCTTCCTAAATGACCTCGCTGTTGAGAAGTGATAATAATTTAACACTTGAGAGGAGTAAAAATTGATTCTTGATATATTTTGGACAGTGCCTTGTGAAAAAAAGTAGTAAATATTGCTTTGAAGGCAGTGTAACTCCACATGTTTAGCAGAAGGAAAGTAAACCTCATCTATCATCTTTGCAAAAAAAAAAATCCCCCAACATGATCTTGAATAATCTTAGCTGGCCCGGCTGTATTGCAATATTGCCCTGTTAGTTATTAGCTGCTAGTATGAAACTTTGTCTCTCTGGGGCCTATAAATAAGCTTTGCTCTAACAGTAACACAACACAGTTACAAGACAGGCAGTTGTGTTACCTTTGCTGTTATGTGATGATGGCTTGGTATATGGACACATTAGTTTGATCCAAATTCCACGTGGTTTCCTAACACTGTAACCAAGGAAGTGCATTTGAAATTGTATTTTCTTTCTGAAAAAGAAAAAAAAAGGCACAATATTTAAATAGTGGTTAGATCTGTTTAATAGCTTATCAAACATAATAGATTTAGTTGTTACTAGGAGAATAAATTCATAGCATTACACAATCTATTTTTT
>NW_009720020.1:404-1252 GCF_000703405.1 Apaloderma vittatum | reverse complement strand
TTTCTTCAAGACTTGTACAACTAATTGGAGCGGTTTCTTGGTAGCTAAGGATGAGGCCTACATACTAAAAAATATTTTTTTTATATTTTAAATAGACTATATTACTATTTTTCAGCTTAGAAAAAAGATTAGATCAGTGTTCTCCAAGTGATGATTCTTCACAGTGTCTCCTTGGATGGACAAGCAGGGAAAGCAGTCCCTTCATGTCTATCACTGTGCTGACAACCTTGCTCCTCACTTTCCCAACCCCACCACTCATGACATTATTCCCCTGGGACTTCTATCACTGTTCTTACATCAGACTTACCTCAGACACTCCTCTCTGCATCTGGATGTTACAGCCCATTGCGCCGTCTCTCAGCTTTTTTCCTTTAGAGAACTGGCTCCTCACAGGAGAGTTTTGTAAGGAAGCAGAATTAAAGCATATGTAAAGTTTAATAAACAATAAAAGATATCCTGTAAATATATGCCTATTACAAGGTGCCTTTCTGCAAGAATTAATCTGACGAGAAATGTTTTAAGTACATAGACAGAAAAAGCTGGATTTAAACAAATAAAGAGTTGTCTAAGGAGATAATTACACTGTTGTAACACAGGTTGGCTTTTAGTCCACCAAGTTTGAAGCAGCAGCCTGCATGAGAGGTATTTGAAAGAACAAAGAACAAGGGGACCATAATTTGAGAAGGTGGGAAGGGACTTTTTCTAGACAGTCTGTGGAAAAGAGGACTTGTGAGATGGCCTTTGTAGCCTGGACGAGGCAAAATACATGAAGAGTTCAATGAATTCATTAAGGGTACAGGGAGCAAACACACGCTCCTCTCACCCACTGTTTAGGAGGCCAGGTCTAC
>NW_009720020.1:0-279 GCF_000703405.1 Apaloderma vittatum | reverse complement strand
CCGGCGCTGCTGCTTCTGCTTTTCCTCTCTGTCCTCAAATTAATTAATTCAATCAGCAACTCACTACTTACTCAACGACGGTATTGAATCCTTACTATATTTAGTCTCTATATTAAAACTTCTAAGGAATTGATATTGACATAAAAATAATAATTTTTATTAACCTGCAAATTAATTTACTTCATATTCATTACTAATATAAATTAACCCTAATTCAGAAGATAAATTCGAGCAATAATTCTTTCACGTCAATGCTCTAATAATTATGGCAATTGTTAT
>NW_009720019.1:0-14523 GCF_000703405.1 Apaloderma vittatum | reverse complement strand
CTGATCTAGTTGAGAGGCGTCCCTGCCTGTAGCAGGGAGGTTGGACTAGATGATATCTAGGGTGTCTTCCAGCCTAGGCCCTTCTATGACATGAAAGTTCTTGTTTTGATGTGTGTCTACATGCATGCCCACGTAAATATATTAGCTGAGAGGATTTAAAAATGGAAGTTAGTTCTAAATTGAAAATTAGGAAAAAGTTTTCTTTCTTCAGTTCTTAACCCAGAGATATCTAATGGAACAGTAAATATTTTACATGGTTTCCAGAATAAATAAATAATCTTTAGTTACGCGACTAGGTAAATATAGGAATAATAGAAGTATTCAAACTTGCATAGTAGGTTTTGTTGGAAAGTTTCTACATATTTTTTAAAGCTAAACTAGTTCTTGTAGAGCTTATATTTGTAAGTCTTAGTTTATTTTGTTTAGACTTGATTAAATTAATTTTACTTTTTAATTTTACTATATTTTGGAACAAATACTGTTAATTCAATTATATATAGATGTTTGGCTGAATACAAAATAGGCAAAATGTCTAAATTGGAAAGATAAGGGTAAACAAGTTGACAGAACCCCCTGTAATTCATTCCTGCATTTTCAGTTCCATGAAAGTGAAGTATCAGTATTTTTCTGTGGTAAGAATAGCTTGTTTCTTACTTATATTAAAAAATGTCAAGAACCGAATAAAAGAAATAAGATTGGTTTCTTGTTTCAGACAAAGACATGAATTATTTTATTTTATTAGCAAATCCACAATCACAACCAAAGTTGTTCTTCCTCTCTAAATAGATACCTTAATTAAATGTAAAGTAATTTTCTATACCTGAATGTTGAAGGTTAGGTCTGGGCTGGCCACTAAATGGATGACACATCCTCTCCAACCAAAGGGTTAGAGGAGAAGGGAATAGGACAGAGAGGCTTACAGAATGGAAAAGAAGACTGAAACAAATTTAATAAAAAATAGTAGTACTAGTAAGGAAAAAATGAAATATGTCCAAATATATACAAAACTGACACCGGACCCTACTTTGCCCTGATAGCGATCCCTGCTGATGCTGCAGAGCAGGCAGGCATTGGGGAAGTCCCAAGCTCAGTGACGGAGGGGACTGGATACAGAAGTTGTAGTCAGGAACTCAGGGTCAGGATGAAAGGCAGAAGATTGGATGGAGCCCTCCTCGGATGCCGGACATAGAACAAAAGAGCTTAACCCCCGTAACCTGTCAGCATTTCCCTGCATACGACATGTATGGAATGGAATACTCATGTTGGTCACTTGTCCTGTTTGTTCCTCACTGGAGGTGCAAACTTTTACTTCCTTGTGACCCCACCCCCAGCGTGGCACACAGGAGTCTGCAGTGACCTTGGTCACTACAAGAGCAAGTACGAGCAAAAGCCTTTCTGCATCCCGATCCCTGGCAGTGACTAAACTTCAGGTGTTACCACTTCTAGTATCAGGCACTGCCTGCAGAAGCATGCTGCTAACTTCAGAAAGTGCAGCCTTGCAGAGGAGACTGAGCTGAAAAGTAAAATCACTGAACAAAATTGGTCCTCATTTGGCTCAAACCAGGACACTCGATTTGAGTCAAGCCATAGTGTCATGCACTGGTTAAAAGCTTTCTTCCCAAATCAGCCTTACAACTAAATTAGCCTTTATGTTTCTCACTTTCTTCAATTAAAATACAAGGGCATTACTGGTAAAGAACATAGTTCTGTCTGGCACGCCAGAGCATGGAAATTATACAGTTAAATTAGAAGTCTGATAAAATAGGTTGCTTAAAATACTCTCTTAGTTTCATGATCATATTATCATATGCTTTCATTATATAAGGAAAAGATATGAGGCTCTTTAGCTGTGCCTTGTAGAGTTCACATAGACCTGAAAATTTTGTGTGTAACATGTGTCTTGGAAATAGCTGTTTATTAGAAATATAACTAATGTAAGATCTGCTTTGAATGTGCTTTTATAATGATTCTATTAAGAATTTTTATATTTCAGTTTAGTGGTCTTATTCCACATACTTTTCAGACATAGTCAGAATTAGTATTTCTTAACATGATGGGTCTCTTAATAACCTAGGATATTTAATGAAACTCTGAAGTTGAATAGTGCAGTGAAAAGGCATCTATGACACTACATACATTCATTTAAGAAAGATAAAATCTAATTTCAGGTTTGAGGGGTTTTTTTAGCTCTGATAATATATACTTTATCTACTCTAGGATTGGCAAACCTAACCTCTCACAACCCTTAGAAGAAAATTTCTGAGATTTGATCACTTTGGGTTTTGTTTCAGATAACAACATTTTTGAAAAGGAGAAATTTAACTTCTTGTAGTTCTTCAGAGTTATTCAGAAATATGGTCATACAAAAAAAGCCATCTGGTAAGCCAAGAGATGAATTTACACCATACCAGCTACTCTCTGGTAACTATTTGACTGTGTAACAAACAGTGTAGTACAATGATAGACTATGGTGCGACCCAATGTGGACTAAGGGCCTGTTGCCTATATTAGAAAAATTTGTGTGCACACTTTCTTTGCAATATCCATTGTTAATGCGAGCTGGTTAGCCTTCATTTGGTTGTGTTTAAACTTATCTTTTTATTTAAAGGTGGATATGAGTTAATATACACAAAACCAGTTCTAGCAGGATAGTTATGTACCAACAATTTGCCACGCGAGTTTAACATTAACTAGTGTCCTCTTATTTATACTTTCTTAAAACCTGATATTTTGGTTTCCTGTGAGGAAACACAGCAGGGAGTCAGATGATGAAAACTGGTCATAATTGAATATGTTTATTTTTTGCTGAATGATTTGATGCATGCATATATACACATACACACATGATTGCTTTTCTTTAATTTGCAAAGGAGTAGTTTCTAAATGCATTTTTTGACCACAAAATGGATATCTGTGATGGGAAAACCCTCCACATTTCTCCCAGGGTAATAATTACTTCACTATTAATAAACTGAGATTAGATGACAGTGAATCATTGTTGTCAACTGCACTCTAAATAGTGCAGCAATGTATTTTGGCTATTGTTTTTATTTTTTTTTGTCTCCTTAAAATACAGTACACACAAATTTTTCCACCATTTATGTTAGATACTCGTTTTCTTTTTCCAGGTTGACTGGTATGAATCTACCTTCTCCTGTTATCAGCAGTAAGAACTGGTTACGACTCCATTTTACATCTGACAGCAACCACCGACGAAAGGGATTTAATGCTCAGTTCCAAGGTAGGAAACATAAAAAAATGTAGTGGGGAGAAAAAAAAAAAGACATTTATACTTAAGCATCATTAAATTGAAAGACGTTTACACTTAAGCATCGCTAAATTGAAATTTGAAGTTTATTTTTAAATATCAGAAATGTAGTAAAGAGCTGACTCATACTACTACTGCTTTTACATTGAGTAGCTCTTATTCTTGTGTGATCAGGCATCTCTGTGAATTTTCTTTTGGGAAAAAGCATCTGTGCTTCACATTGCAGTTTGCTTTAAATATGTATATGCTTGCTCACTTTTTCTATATTACATTGTTTTGCATTCAGTCTGATCTTTGCTTAAAAAGCATGCCTGGAATGCAACTTGCAGAAAATCAATTCCACATAAAGGCATGCCCCTATCTAAACATTGTCTTCCTTCATTACTCAAAGTCTAACTCTTATCCGGAAGCTACATTCATCATTTGGAAATTCAGCTTGTCTCTAGCATAGCATAAATCATATTTCAGGCTCCTGCATAGATTTACATATGCATCTTTAAAAGAAGACAAGAGAATGTCAGTGTTTCTGTCAATTGCTGCTTATGTTCACCTAGACATTCATTAAAATGTGATTTTTTAGAATAGAATCTTTATTGATTTTTGTACTTCAGAAATCATTACTCAAGATCAAGGATACTATAGTTATACGGAAAATAGAAGAGCTTCTTAATTTGTCTGTGCTTTTAAATTCTGTGCTTACATGAGCTGTTTCAAACATTTTACACCACATACCATCAAATCACTTATGAGTTTAGGTCACCTTTTTTTCCTGAAACTGTAGGGCCTATATCACTTGAGAAATGACAAATACACTGCAACAACTATATGTTTCTGGTGACTACAACTTAGACGTGGAATGGATATAAAAGCTTTTAGCATACATAGTTCTTTTCTTTTTAAAAATATTTTGACAATTTTAGTAAAAGTAGAAATTTATGAAATTCTGTTTTATTTTGGCAACTCAAGTATATGTTCTATGACCCTTTGCACTTTTAATTTATTTTTAAAAAGTTTATTGAGGTTTCATACGTATTGCCACTATGATTATGAATTTAAATGCACTGCTTATGTTAACTCTGTGTCTTAAGCCTGTTAACTGAAGATCACAAAAACGTGACTTATCTTGCTGATGCACTAGAAAACTAAGACTCAATAGAGTAACAAAGGAAGTTGAGAATAGAGTAACCAACATAGGAAAATACTTTTTTTCCCCTTTGTCAGTATGTCTTATCTCTAGTCAAATACTCACCATGGAATTAAAGCTTCAGGGAAATATCTGGGAAGATCATTATTTCAGGTGTATATCTGTTGCTCTACATAATATATCAGATATTGGATATAAGAGCAACCTTGACTGATGTAGCATTCATCTCATGAATGACAAGTGGAAGTATCTTATTACAGTTCAGATTCTTACAGTTACGGAAATTTCCTTTCTTAATTTGAATCATCCTTTTAAACTGCAGGTTTATACAATTACTGTATTAAATACAAAGATATCACAACTATCTGTCTTGCCAGGGTGGATAGCAATTACATTAATTCCTATGTAAGTGATATCAACACTATAAACTGTGCTAAAAACTAAGATACAGTCTTTCAACACACATTGGATGAAAATTCAGAGTGGTTAATCTAACAACTTCATTAATTCCATTTTATTACACAGCAATTACAGTAATTCTCTTACATGTGTATTTGAGAACTAGGCAATAATGCAAGATTTTATTTTAAGCAGAAGTTACAATGATATTTACAGCTTGAGTAGCCTGCCAGTACCAGAAATCACAGAATAGCAGAGGTTGAAAGCAGCTGTCTCTGTGCCTGTCTCAATGACGGGTCATGTAGAGTAAGCTGCCCAGAACTGTGTCCAGGTAGGTTTTGAATACTTCCAAGATCAGTGACTTCACAGCCTCTCTGGGCAATCTGTGCCAGTGTTTACCCTCACAGTAAAAAAGCTTTCACTTTTTATAAGTGGATTTACCTGTGTTTCAATTTGTCCTTATTGCTTCATGTCTTGTCAGTGGATATCACTGTCAAGAGTCTGGCTTCATCTTCTCTGTACCCTCTCTTCTCATCAGATGCTAATATACACCAATAATATCCCTTGCCAGGGTGTTCTTTTCTCAAGACTAAAATATGCCAGCTCTCTCAGCCTCTCTCTTACATATTTTTTATTTTCAGAGGCTTATTTCTGCTAAAAATCAACAACTTTGACAGGTATTTCCATCCTAGGTGCTTTTCTCAGGTAAAATAATTTTTCAAGCCTATCATGAAAAAGAAGTAAAAAATCCTGTGAAATATGTGACCTTGTTTTCCAGTAGAAAATCCTGGCAGTGATAGGATGCCTCTAAATGCCTGATTCTATCCAGGACAGATGGACCTGTGATAGGCTGATGGTATCTGGGATGGTCTTGGGAGAAGCCAGGGCAAGGCAGTATTTATCTCTCCTATCTATCCAATTGTTTAGCCTGGAGAAGAGGAGACTCAGGGTGGACCTTCTCACTCTCTACAACTGCCTGAAGGGAAGTTGTAGTCAGGTGGGGGTCAGGCTCTTCTCCCGGGCAACCAGTGACAGGACGAGAGGGCACGGCCTGAAACTGCGTCAGGGCAGGTTTAGGTTGGATCTCAGGCAGCCCTTCCTCACGGAGAGGGTGCTCAGGCACTGGGATGCACTGCCCAGGGAAGTGGTGGAGTCACCGTCCCTGGAGGTGTTTAAGGAGAGGCTGGATGTGGCACTTAGTGCCCTGGTCTGGCCGATGTGGTGGTGTTGGGTCATGGGCTGGACTTGATGATCTCAGAGGTCTTTTCCAGCCTCAACAACTCTGTGATTCCCTTTGCTCCTTTGTGTGTGCAGAGGTGAGATTTTTATTGCCTAACCTAATGCATCTAGCAACATCGCTGGCTTTTCAAAAGCAAGTCAGTATGGGAGCCAGCATACCACACCTCTTTAAGCAGCAATTAGAAAAGACGTTTTTTTCTTTTTTCTAGTAAGAATTCAGACTCTCTACAGTTAGCATACAGATACTTCTGTTATTTTCAACTCATATCAAATATACATCATATTTATTATCATTAGCTATAGTACTGCTGTAATTTAGCCTTTTCCAATCAGGCAAAACCAATACTAGCAAACAGACATTTTAATTTTCTTCTCTTTGTTTGCTTTTTTTTGAACAGGCAAATGAGATTAATATAATTTATTTAATTAAAATATTGGAACTACCGATTAGATTTAAAACTATGCACAGTTTATTTATTTGCTCAGCAAATTTTTCAAATTTAGATATTTCTAGCTTTCATTTTTGCGATATTTAGTACTCTGAGTTTCAACATAGTGAAGAAAACCAGCTCACTAGCATAAAAAATTAAAGCAGTGTATTAGACACACCTGAATGCACTAACTAAATATAATTTTAAAATGCTTGGCATGCTGAATGTGTAAATAAAACAGTGTAGTTTAGAAGTTTTACCTAATTGATGGGTGTTTGGATTTTCCTTTGATTCATATTTATTGTCTCACCTTCCGTTCTACCAGAGTAGAAGGTTAAAGAAAACTTTAAAATTTTTAAAATGCAAGGTTACAGAGTGAATGGTTTCAGTTTTTCTCCTTCCCCCCCTTTCTTGTTACTTTGTTTTGACTTTTGATCTTTTGGTGTTGATTTCACCTCAATCTCCCAGTGAACCTGTAGGTTCTTTTTTATACTTTCAGAGTTTATAGACAGGAGACCTGGTTTAAAAGCCACCAGAACAAATTGCAGTGCAGTGACAAGCTTTGCTTGGTTTGCTTCCTGTCTGCCGTATCAGCAATACAGGTCTCATGGGAATCAACAATATAATTGGACTCAGCTCTTGTTCTGCCTTGCTCCCTGATGGCATTGCCATAGGGGAGAAGATGCTGCATTCAGTCAGTTGTGAACCTTTTTCCATCCCTCTGCCCTCACCTATCCTGATACACAAAGACTCTCTGCATATATTCGGTGGGAGTTACAGAGTATATGATTTGTCTTATGCCAGTGCTTCATAAATGCACACATTCCACTGATGTGAAGTAACATTAACAGTATCACTCTGTGATGAAAAAGGAGCACTTCCCAGCAACAAAGCTTATCAATGTACATAAACAGAGTGACTTAAAAGGTGTGATAATGAGTCCCCTGCTCCTGCATATTTACAGCAGGTGTACTATGGTTGTTCAGCTTTTGCTTCTTTCCAGAACAACAGAAGAAGGTTGGCTTAGAATCTTTGGGTTTCATTTTAACAGAAAAAAAAAAATCACAATACTTTCTTCTGTGCTTAAGTTAAATACTTATTTCAAAATTCCTAGAAAGTTTCCAAACCAGATTTGATTAGTAGATGTGTTCTACTTTTACAGTAAGAATCAGATCTCTGTTTTAGTGTTCCAAAGTAAATATGGTATTTTTTTGCAAGTTATCAGAGTTATTACGTATTTTGATCATTAGGTACAAGAAATTATCTGTCTGCTTTATCTGACTACCTTGAATAATTCAGGATTTACCGAACAGAAATCCTGAAGTCAAACAATGAATATAATAGAGACTGCTGAAATAAAAGTATACTAAAGGAAAACATGATTGAAGTAATGTAAAATTAAGCACTAGGTAATATAGTTCTTTCAATGAATTTTTGCAATTCACCGAGTCTGTATATAAGTGCATGTCTACCCTTCCTACCCAGTCTTTAAAACCTTACAAATGATGTTTGAATTAAGTGAAAAGAATTTGTGGTGTTTCTTTGATACGTAGTACTTTTAGTCAGGAGTTTCAATTATAATTGTCACTTACAGTATATTTAAAAAAGAAAATTACTAAAAGCAATTGATAAAATCATAAAGCCAGAAGAAATTTTCTTGCTCTTAAGAGATGCTGAATATAATTGCCTGTTAAATAGTACTGATAATAATTTGTATTTTGTTAAATTTTATTATCAGGAAAGTCATCCAGTCAATATGAAAGCATCAACAAGTTGATAATGTATCATCTCTCGACTGTTCTTTTCTGTGATTAACGTGACCACTGTTAAATATGTAGTCTGATCTTTTCAACAGTATTAGTCTGGTTTGATCTTTCTGTGTCCAATAGTGGTGTTATGTTTTCCCTCAACAGAATAAAAAGCCTTTTGTTAGCCTTATAATTTCCTTTTGTGAAGCACTAAGTTACTTCTCAATCTCCTAGATAAACTGAGGAGGTTGAGCTATTTAAATCTTTCACTGGATACTGCATTTTTGTTATGAGTTTGTGCTGGGTGAAAATTCCAGTGACCATTTACGTGATTTTAGCTATCTTAAAATACCAGACTAACTAGAACTGGATCTACAACTAAAACTACATTTAACTTTTTACTTTTCCCCGTGTGTTTAATTTTTCCTACTGCTGTTTATTCTTAAAAAAAAGATCATGAAAACTTAGGAAATTAATTAGCTCTGTTAAGCTACATGATAGACTTTAGGGGCATAAGTAAGTTTTCTTAACTCTATTAGAATGCCTGTCATAGCTGCTGTTGGCAGACTACGCTCGTTCATTTAAATTTTTTCTTCCCTTGTTTTTAGTTATTTCACTTTGTTTCTTCCTCACTTTGATACTGTAATTGCACATTTCCCCACATTCTGTTAGTACAGACATTGTAGTACCAGAAAGTCATTAATTCTGAGAGTCTTTGACTTGTTTGGATTTGAATAAGGGTGTATTAAACTGTTTTCCCAGGACTTTTGTTTCGCGTAATTTGTTTACATTCAAGGGCAGTGGTTCTGCTCCATAGTAAAATCTCTACAAGTCTACGAGGAGATGGTTCTCAGAGAGTGTTTGTTTATGAAGTAGGAGGGAATAAAACTCTTCTATTAAAAGTAAGAGTATTTTGGCCTAAGCTTCATATGTGACTGTTGACCAGATAGCTCCCTTTCTGGAAATTAGCTTAAACTACCGTTCCCAGTCTGATTTTAAGTCTGTCTCAAAACTCGAGTCCCTTAATGTATCTTACATTGGGACCTGAGAATATAAAACACTCAACACTGTTAATCACTGTCCTGTATTTTCTTATTTCTAAATTTATGTCATTTGATCAGAAAGAAGAATTTGAGTCCAATAAAAACAATAATAATTAAATCAATATTTGACATCTTAGCTCTCCACACACTGAATATATATTTAGTCTCTCTGGAAATATTTTTTTTTTTCCATGCATACTTTTTTCCCTGTACTGAAATTACAAGATACCCCAATAGTAGCTTAATATTAATCTCTACTATGTAGTAAGGACAGAGTAGGAGAAAACATTCAGACTGTTTCCTTGTGAATGTGTGTTGTCTAACAGCTAGCTGCTTAAAATAGCTGCTTCTGTAATGTCCCTTCAAAGATTCATAATCAAAGTAATTTGGCGTATATACTGAGTTCAGCACATCCCTAAAATAAAACTGTTTCTGTTCCTCCCAATTTTAGAGCCTTGAAGCTTTGTATTTTTCAGTATTTGATAGTAGAAATAATCTTTAGATTTATTTTTAAAACTGCCATTTCATAAAGGCAACATACACACTTAAGAGAGATTGGCTATCTTGTTTGTTTTGGTGTCACAAGATATTTCTTCTCAAAATTTAAAGGAAAGCCCAAAAGTTTACCTAGAATGACAAAAAGAAAAAATATATATCTAAAAGTATTACACTTACCAAGAGTACAGAAGTATTTCTGTGTTGCTAAGAAGACTTAGACATAGCTGCTTCATGATGTCAGCACTAAGCAGATGCTGATGTAGCAATAGCCATTCATACTTCAGCTCGTTTGGCATGGTGTTACTCTCCCTAAAACTATTCAAATAGTTTTTAAAAGAATTTAAAAGAAATGTATCATTTTCATACATATTTTTATACATCACCCTAAATGACCTTCAAAATAAAAGGTGAAATTTAAATTACATTTGAAATACTTCCAAAGCAAGGAGCATTCTCCTAGAATAAGGAGCATTCCCCTGGACTTGGTAGCTACTCTTTGTGAAGAATTTCGTTCCACTCACACAATGCCAGGTTTTCACAATCCTTGTTCAAAGGCACCACTGTCCCAAGGCTATCCAGCATCTAAGACAGTTGTTTTCTATGCTGTTCTGATATAATGGAATTGATACATCTCCAATAAACTTCATATATTCCAGTGCAAAAATACGCATTTGGATAATGTTGAAGAAACTGTAGGATTCACTAATCTCTAAACTAGCAATATAGAGCAAACAGCAGATGTAGATTTAAGAATAGAGATACACAAATTATATGGAGTGATGAAGATATGCAGGTTTCAAGGAAACAGACCTAACCTACATGGAATCATAAAATCAGAGTCATTATTTTATGTTTGGTAAACGCTGAAAGCATTCATGTGGTCAATTTTTTCATGGGAAAAATTTAGAGACATCAAACAGTGGGCTGTCAGTATTACCACACTTGCTGTTTCTTCATTATATACCATACCAAAGAAAAGTCTGTTCAAGCTCGGCTGTGTGATGGATAACACTCAAACATCATTGTAAGAGCCATTTTAGTGATGTGTTCAGTCCAAACTACAGATTTTATTTCTGCAAACCTGAAAAGATGGTTAGATACTTACTTCAGAATACAATTTTCTGATGAAGATTTTGATCATCCCACTGAGTGTCACTAGGGAGATGTTAATGAAGAACCATAAATCAGCTTTTGACACTATAGCTGAAGTGACATTCACACAAGGAACTGAGTGGTCTCATTTATGATTTTTAGAGACTATTCCTACGTACTACTACTCAGTGTGTTCTATGATGGTATATATTCATAGTTCAAACTGTGCTGATACTTTTTTCCAGAGCTGTGGAGGACATCTGCTGGCACTGAAGACTGTATGCTTGCTAAACTTGTCTTATTATGATATATCATATACTGATAGCACGAAGGAGCTAAAGTAGTCCATCAGGACAAGGGGCCACCTAAGTGACATGCAGGTTAATGGAAAACAAATAGCTGTGCTTCTTTTTAAACTTGCAGATCCTGTGTCAGCTTATACACATAGAATGAGAAAGATTTGTGTAAAAATCTATTGTGACACCAATTTATCTTGGAGGTATAGCGTTTGTTCACTAGTACTGCATGCAGAGATTTCCAGCACAGGGAGCAGGTGGAAGGTCTCATAATGACAGGGAGTTCTTTGCTGGATTGATGGAACAAGAAAGGCAACTGATGATGAAACTGCAGCTTTTACAGGTAGACATATAGTAGAAACATCTATGCCTGCTGTGGAGCTCTCTGGAGTTGTAATACTGATTAGTAGGGAAGATTTTGAAAGCTGTTAGTGAGAGAAAGACTGGGCTAGTGTATTAGACAGAGGTGTCTTCAGGCAAGGATTATTCCTGTGAGTTGGTTTAAACAAGAGATCTTAAGGAAAATTGTGATACCTCTGTGAAAATAAAGGAGTAGCTAAGAAGTAAAGCTTGCAAGGATCCTCCTAGATTATTGAATCTGAGGCCTTGTTTTATAAAAGTATTTTTTATAGAATTCTCTTCATAAACTGAAGCAAATGGTAAGACTGAGAATGGTCAGGGGTTTTCATGTCAGAAATAGTGTGGCCATCGGGACTAGGGAAGGGATTGTCTCCCTGTACTCAGCCCTGGTGAAGCTGCACCACGAATCCTGTGTTCAGTTTTGGGCCCCTCATGACAAGAAGGACACTGGAGCATGTTCAAAGAAGGGCAATGAAGCTGTGGAAGGGTTTAGAGAACAAGTCTTAAGAGAAGAGGCTGAGGGAACTGGGATTCTTTAGCCTGAAGAAAAGGAGGTTCATGGGAGACCTTACTGCTCTCTACAACTACCTGAAAGGAGGTTGCAGTGAGGTGGGGGTAAGTCTTCTCCCAGATAACAAGCAATAGGACAAGAGGAAATGGCCTCAAGTTGCAGCAGGAGAAGTTTAGATTGTATGTGAGGAAAAATTTCTTCATGGAAAAAGTTGTCAACCATTGGAGCAGGCTGCCCAGGGCAGTGGTTGAGTCCCCAAACCTGGAGGTATTTAAAAGACGTGTAGATGTGGTGCTTAGGGACACGGTTTAGTGGTGGACTTGGCATTGCTAGGTTAATGGTCGGACTTGATGATCTCAGAGGTCTGTTCCAACCTAAATAATTCTATAATTTCTTTCTTTCTTTCTTTCTTCTCTTTGGAGGAGAACCCAGAAAGACTGAGGCCCTAGGGCAAAGCAAACAGGGCACTCTATTTGACTCTGAAATATAAATTAAGAAAAGAATTTGTTTTAAAATGGAGATACTCAACTTGAAAAAGATGAGAGCAATGAAACCAAAGCAAAAGGACATGGATGAATTCTGCACTGTACTGAGATAGATTTACTAATTCCCCTCAACAGTAATCCTATGAATAGTATAGCAAATACATCAATGTTTTTTACTGAACGCTGCAAAATATGTAAAGTTGAGTGTCAGTCTGTAAAACAGATACTTTTTTGACTCTCTCTCAACATAGATAGTAGTGCTTTTTTTGTTTTGTTTTTTTTTTTATTCCATACTATAGCAAAACCAGAGAGTTTTTAAAAAATATTCCTCAAAGTGACACTGGGCTTAAGGCTATACAGGAAGGGCCCTGCTTATGATCACAAAGTACTGGCCAACATGCTGCTCCTCTTCACCTTCAGATACCTGTACTTGGGAAAAATCTGCAGTGAAAGGCAGCCAAGAGCTGAACTCAGCAGAGCGGCAGCAGAAGCAGCTTGAGGAAGTGCTGGTAGATGATGTCAGAATATTTTAGCCTTGAGTAATAGCCAATATTTGAGGTCTTGCAGGTTGTTTCATGCAGGAAGAAAAACTGGCAAGATACATTTGGGTAATTGAGAGAAAAAAATGTCATGTCATCCAAGATGTACATGTGGACTGTTATAAAGAATGTGTTGGGAACAAACAGCAAGAGTTAGCTTCCTCGTTACGGAGTCAAATAAGGGTATTCTCAAGGTTTAAGTATATTAGATCTAAAAGAAGGTAAATTAGATCAAGCATAATATGCTGTCTTACCTGGCTTTGATATGACTTGCGTACTATATAACATGTACTTGTTTGCACACATGCAGTTAAATATAGGTGTAATCAATTAATTTCATATGCTAGAAATTGTAGAAAAAGCAACCATCGCATTAGCCATGTATTGTTTCTCAAACAAATGACTTTGGCTAGGTGTTACTATTTTGAAATTATATAAAATAGGTTTAAAGAGGATCTTGATAAGCTAACGCTTTATCAAATGGGAACCAAGTATATTGGGCTGTTTTCAGATTTTAATTTAACATGTTCTTTAAAACTTTTAATGGCTAACATTCCACAGCTTCTCTGGGTAATTTATTCCAGGGCTTCATAACTCTTACTGTTAAAAAGCCTTTTTCTTGTGTAATCAAATTTTCCCTTGCTACAGATAAAGATTATTAGTTCTTGTTCTGTGTTTTAAGTGTATCATAATTCCTCAAAGCCTCCTCTAGATTATTTCTCAGTTATGCCCTACAAATGGACAAGTAGCTGTGCTTCATACCATCTTAACTTTCAGTCCACTTTTCCATAATTTTCTTCGTACTAATTTCTATCCAGTCTCCCCTAAGCAAAATTACACAACCCTAGAATAAGACCATAAATTCTCTGTGATAAGGACTACCACCTTGCATTTTTAAAGGTTTGGCTCATTCATGGTTAGTAAAGCAATATTACAAAACCCCACCTTTTACTTGAAATTCATAGACACGCTGAAAGTACATGACAAATAGATATAGACTTTTTATGTTGTAATACAGCTGATTTGAAATTCATCTTCAACAAAATCCTCTACCAAGCAGTGTGTATCAGATAGGAGGAACTCAATTTAAAACAAAACAAAATAAAGTAAAAAATAGCCCCAAAACAATGCATTCTATTCTAATTCTATCTTTTAAAAAAGAAAAAGAACCTGGGTCTGAAATGTGACTGCCTCCTACCTTCTTATTGTCTGTGTAATTATTAGTTAATTATTAGTTAATTACTATTAGAGAAAGAAAATAAATTCCTCAAGTAATGTTACCTTTTTATAAGTTTTTTTTATAAATTGTGGATTTTTTTTCCCCAGATAGATTTATATTTAAGTGGTAATTTAAAGATGCAATTTAAAATGTTTTGAAACATTGCATACTAATTTTTTTTTGAAGTAGTTTTTCACAAACAACAAATATCAATGTAATATATATTTATACTATATATATACATATATATA
>NW_009720018.1:2955-8663 GCF_000703405.1 Apaloderma vittatum | reverse complement strand
TCCATGTCTTTGTGTCATCCTTTCCCCTGCAAACACTCAATCAAGATGGCCAGAAAGAGGGATATTCTCAAGGGTGGTTTGGGCAAGCGGTAGCCGCAGATGAATGGGCAATGATTGTGGTATCATCGTCTAGATTCTTACTGGCATGGAGTTACGTTTCACCTTATTAGTCCTCTTGATGTTTCTCTGTCATTGTAGCTGGAATGACTTTCATAGAATCATAGAACTGTCAGGGTTGGAAGGGACTTTAAAGATCACCTAGTTCCAACCCACCTGCCATGGACAGTGACATCTCCTACTAGATCCAGTTGCTCAGATCCCCATCCAGCCTGGTCTTAAAAACTTCCAGACATTGAGCTTCCACCACCTCTCTGAGCAACCTCTTCCAGTTAATCATCACCCTTATGGGGAAGAACTTCTTCCTAACATTCAATCTGAATCAATCCATCTCTAGTTTTAATGCATTCCCTTTAGTCCTTCTACTACCCGACATCCTAACAAGACCCTCCGCAGCTCTCTTGTAGCCCCCTTGAGATACTCGAAGCCACAATAAGGTCTCCTCTGAGCCTTCTTTTCTCGAGACTAAACAACCCCAACTCTCTCGGTCTGTCTTCATAGGAGAGGTGCTCCAGCACTCTGAGCACCCTCGTGGCCCATCTCTGGACATGCTCCAGCATGTCCATTTCTTTCTTATGCTGTGGGTTCCAGAACCGGACACAGGACTCCAGGTGGGCTCTCACAAGAGTAGAGTAGAGGGGAAGAATCCCCTCCCTCGCCCTGCTGGCCACGCACCTCTTGTTGCAGCCCAGGACACGATTGGCTTTCTGGGCTGCAAGTGCCACTGACGGCTCATGTTGAGCTTCTCGTCCACCAGTACCCCCAAGTCCTTTTCTCCAGGGCTGCTCTCAAGCCAGTCACTGCCCAGCCTGTATCAGTGCTTGGGATTGCCTTGACTCAGATGGAAGACCTTGCAATTGGTCTTGTTGAACTCCATGAGGTTGGCCTGGGCCCACCTCTCCAGCCTGTCGAGGTCCCTCTGGATGGAATCCCTACCCTCCAGCGTGTCAGCCACCCCACACAGCTTGGTGTCGTTGGCAAACCTGCTGAGGGTGCACTCGATGCCACTGTCCATGTCGCTGATGACCGGACGTTGCCCAGTACTGATTTAGGGGGGACTCTACTTGTCATTGGCTTCCACTTGGGCATGGACCCATTGGCAGCCACTCTTTGGGTGTGATCATCAAGCCAGCTCTTTGTCCACTGAATTGTCCATCCATCAAACCCATATTTCATCAGCTTGGAGACCAGGATGTCATGCAGGACAGTGTCATGCAGGACTTTGCTCAGGTACAAGTAAATGATGTCAGTTGCTCTTCCCTTGTCTGTTGATGTGATCCTCTCATAGAAGGCCACCAGGTTTGTCGGGCACGATTTGCCCTTGGTGAAGCCATGTTAACTGTACTCAGTCACCTCTTTGTTATTCTTCTGCCTCAGCAGTGCCTCCAGGAGGATCTGCTCCAGGATCTTACCAAGCACGGAGGTGAGATTGATTGGCCTATAGTTCCCGATTCATCGTTCTTTCCCTTTTTGAAAATGGGAGTTATGTTTTCCATTTTCCAGTCAGTGGGGACTTCATCCGACTGCCATGACTTTTGGAATATAATAGAGAGCGGTTTAACAACCTCAGTTCCCTCAGTACCCGTGGATGTGTCTCATCAGGTCTCATGGACTTGTACGCTTCCAGGTTCATCAGATGGTCACCAACCTGATCTTCGCTTACAATGGGCAATTCTTTTATCCAACCCCTGCCATTATGTTCTGCGACTCCAGGAGTCTGGCTGGAGACCTTGCCAGTGAAGACAGAGGAAAAAAAGTCTTTGAGAACCTCAGTCTTCTCCAAATCACTTGTCACCAGTTTATCCATTTTTGAGGGGGCCCAGACCTTTCCTGGTCTTTTTCTTGCCATTAATATACCTGTAGAAACTTTTGCTGTTTCCCTTGCCCTCCCTGGCTAGATTTAATTCTAACTGAGCTTTAGCTTTTCTAACTAGGTCTCTTGCTGCTGGGACAGCTTCCTTATATTCCCCCACACTCTAGTTGTCCTATCTTCCACTCCTTGTAAAGTCACTTTTTGTATGACAGTGTGTCCAGGAGCTCCTTGCTCATCCAGACAGGTTTCCTAGCATTCTTTCCTGCCTTCCTCTTTGTCAGTGTACTCTGCTCCTGGACAAAGAGAAGATGATCCTTGAATACTGACCAGCTGTCCTGGGCCACCCTTCCCTCTAGGGCTTTGTCCCATGGCACTTTGGCCAGCAGATCCCTGAAGAGATCAAAGCCTGCCTGCCTAAAGTCCAGGGTCATAAGCTTGAAATACACTTTCCTAGTTGCCCTGAGGATCTTAAATTCTATCACTTCATGGTCACTGCAGTCAAGACTATCCCTGAGCCTCACGTTGGTCACCAGCCCTTCCCTGTTGGTGAGAACAAGGTCCAGCATAGCATCTTTTCTCCTTCAGAAGAGGAAGTTGTCATCAATGCATTCCAGGAACATCCTGGATCGCTGATACCTTTCTGTGCTGTCCCTCCAGCAGATGTCAAGGTGGTTGAAATCCCCCACAAGGACCAGGGCCTGCTAAAGTGAAGCCGCTTCTATCTGCCTATGGAGGGCCTCATCTGTTTGGCTCTGCTGGTTAGGTGGCCTGTAGCAGACCCCTACTGTAACATCACTTTCCCCTGTCTTCCCTTTAATCTCAACCAATACATTCTCAGCCAGCTCATTGTCCTTCCCTATATGGAGCTCCATAAATTCTAGCTGGTCACTGATGTAGAGGGCAACAGCTCCTCCCCTCCTACCCTGCCTGTCCTTCCTAAACAGCTTGTATCCATCTATCATTACATTCTAGTCATGGGAATCATCCCACCAAGTTTCAGTTATAGCCACTATGTCATGGCTTTCCAGCAGCACAGTGGCCCTTAATTCATCCTGTTTATTGCCCAAGCTGCATGCATTCACATAGAGGCACTTCAGCTGGGCTGGTTGTGTCACCCTCTTGTGCGAATTCCCCTTGATTCCCTCGGGGTGTCCCAGTGCATCGTCCCCAGCTTGCCTCAGGGCAACAAGTTGAGAGCCCTTACAAGGACTCCATTCCTCTGGTGCTGATGTTCTGCCCCACTGTTTGCACAGGCAAGCATGAAATTATTGACCCCTTCCCCCCTTCAAATCTACTTTAAAGCCCTATCAATGAGCCCTGCCAACTCCTCCCCTAGAATCCTTTTCTCCCTCTGGGACATGTGCATCCCATTGGCCACACGCATCTATGGTGCCTCGTGTACCAATCTGTGATCGTAAGATCCAAAGCCCTGTTGATGACACCAGTCCCGGAGCCATGAATCGACACATTGACTCTTCCTATAGATTCCCATGTCAATCGCTGGTGTCGGAGGGATGGAGGAGAATACAGCCTGAGATCCTGATCCCTTTACCAACTGCCCTAAGGCCCTGAAATGTCTTTTAATTGTTTGTGAGCCTCTCATTGCTACATCATCACTTCCCACCTGAAAGACCAGAAGCGGGTAATAATTTGAAGGACTCACAAGGTTAGGAAGTTTACCTACAATGTCCTTTGCCTGGGCACCAGGGAGAGAGCACACCTTAGTATGTGACATCATGGTCAGCAAAAATGATAAGGGAAAGGAGTAGGCTGGAGGCAGGGAGGCATTCATTATCAAGTTGTTTTTCTCATGGTATTCCACTTGGGGTTCAAGATATTGTCAGTTTTGAGCTGAGCATGCTGTAGCTGTGGTTATTACTAACAGGCTTGTGTGCAGGTCAGGGAGTTTGATTGCTGCACTGACTGCTTATCTCTTTATTTGGCTGAGTGTGTGAACATGATAATGGCAGCCAAGGCTGTGGGCTTTATTCTGGCATTGAGGTCCTTCCAGTGCTGGGGGAGCCGTCTTGTGGAGAGAGTGAGAGAATACACCTCCCTCTGTCCATCTGGGACTAACGTGGGTTTGTTTTGTTGCACAAACTCCTGAGGTCCTTGTTTGCTCTTTCAAGAGGTATTTAAAACTATTCATTAACCTTGTTGGCTGTTGAGGGGCTTGTGCAATTGGGTGTCACGCTGGAGTGAAGAAGAGAAAATTTATGGATGTGGCAAGAGTGAAACAGGCCATGAGGTGGCTGGTCCCTGAGTGATGGCTTTTAGCACGGTATTGGAGCTTGACCTGTGCCTGTTGAGCCACACTTCAGTAACACCGGAGGACTGTGATTAAGACAGGAACCCAAACCACCTCTGTGAATGCACTAACTGATGCTGGGATCCACACTACATCTAGGAATACAGCAGGTGAGGCAGAGAGCTACAGCACATCTGAGAACACCATGGATGGGATAGGACCAGGGAGGTGAATGTGTCTCTACTGATTAATGAAGGACAGAGGTAGGACTAAGGAGCTTGACTAGAAAGCTGGTCCTTCAGCAGAGACATGGGAGGAAGAAGTGAGAGATATTACACAAGGGACTTAAAATAGTCAGTCCCTGGGTCCTTATCACAAGGGAAAATACCACCTACAGTGATCACCCCAGAAGTGAAAAAGAAATAATGGACAAGGAGTCAGTAGTGAGGGCAAGGGCAGCTGTAAATGACGGGCTGTGCAAGAAGGCTCTCTGTTTAGTTGCACTTTAGTTACCCCATCACGTGTGGCAAGAAAGCACAAGAACTGTGAAGAAAGAAGGGTGAAGAATTCTCATTCTTCTGAAAGGTGAATTTGTCATAAAAAGATCAAGGTCAAAGGACCTGTGGAGCAGATGCTATTTCTGGGAGCAAAATGGCAGGGTGGATGTTGTGACATCTCTAGGGATGTGATCAACAAGATGACAACTATGTGCCCAGCATTGTGGCAGCCAGACCATGTTAACTCACCACAGGAAAGAACTGCCTCTGTATAATCCTTCTCTCCATGGTGGATACCGTGGCTTCAAGAATGAAGAATGTTGCTCTGGGCTCTGTTGGGCACATGTGGAGCCTTTGCCATTGCCAAAGGGATGGGAAGGGGAACTGATGCTTGACTATGCTTCCACATTATGAGTCTGTGTCACTGCACAACCATCCCCAACACTCCCCTCCCAGAATCACCCCTGAGTAACACCTTTACCTGGGCATCTTGGGAGTGTATGCAGGGGGAAGGATGACATAGACGCGTATGCTGGGATGCAGCAGAAATTTATTGAATCAAAAGAGTACAGTAGGGTTGCTCAGAGTAGAAGTCATGTTGCAGGTGTAAGAGGAGCTGACATGAGTATGCTCTGCACGGTTGTGGTAAACATTTCACTGGCTGATAATCCTCAGGATCTCCAGGTCCTCCCTGGGCTGGCTTTGTGGGGCTCAAAGCTCCCAGGGGAGCACAAGAGAACAAGGACACAAGAGCCAAGGGAGAGAAGGAAAGAAAGGAAAGGCAGGCATGGGCCATGCATTCAGAGTGCTCAGGCTGGCACTAACCCTTTGCAAGAGGTGATGATGTTGCTCAGCTAGTCTCTGAAAGCAATAAGCCAGTGCTCCGTGTCCAGTCCAGTACCATCTTGTGGGATCCTGGGGGCCTTCCCCAGACAGAGTCATCAGCAGCAGCTTTAGCAGGGGAAGCATCTCCTGCCACAGTAACGACCACCAATGCCGGAGAGGCCAAAGCCCCCAGAGTTGATGGGCAATC
>NW_009720018.1:0-2863 GCF_000703405.1 Apaloderma vittatum | reverse complement strand
GCGGGGGAGGGCTCAATGACGACTCTGGAGTCCTGGCACTGCCGCACACAGGGCTCATTGCAGCTGTTGGCCAGTGGGGTTGGGCCGCAAGGCCGACAGGGCAGGCAGGTGTTGTAGCAGGACATGTTGCAAGGATTGCAGAGTACCTAAGAAGAACAAATAGTGAAGAAGAGCATGAGGGGCAGAAGAGGAGCATTTTGTCATGACACTATGAGAGAGGTAATGAACAAGCTGGAGACAGGAGATGAAGACCTTGTAAAGACTCTAACAGGCTTCTTCCTCCAAAAATCCCAAAAGAGTCCTGCTGAGAGTGGCCAAGCCCAGGGAGGTCCCCAACATGAGCAGAGTTCTGGAAACAGTTCAGCCAGTGCTAGACTCTCTCCCCGCCACAACTTTTGCCCCCTACATTCTCCCATGAAAACCATCTCCAGATACAGCATAGGACAAAGGGTCTGGCATGTGCCGAGACATCTTAGAGGAGGAGGATGAGGAGAAGAAAAAAGGAAAAGGGCTTCACACTCACCTTGTTCTCAAAGAGCCAGAACCAAGAGGAGTGAATGAGAGAGTGAGGAGAAGGACTCGCTTTTATACTGCCCCTGCACTGCCCCAGGCCCACAGTCACTGCACTCAGGCAGTAATTTTCCAGCAGACTCAGCCTCCTAAGCAAAATATCCTCCCTAATGTCTCAAGATGTGTTTTGGTTTTCATCAATGCTGCCATTTAATTTCCTCATTTCTGACATAACCCTCAGGCTGCAGAGGCTCTTTTGTAGCATCAGAATTAAATGCCCGAGGATTTCTTTGTCATATCAGTACCGGCATATATGTGCCTCCGAGTGCTGTAGGGGTCTCTGCAGACACTAGATATGAGTCGTGGGTATCTGGTAGGGTTTTCAGCCCCTTGTGAGGGAAGGTGTGCATGTGTTTCCAACCTCACAGTCCTCTTCTGGATGCCCAAACATTCATCTGAATGAGAACAGGCTACATCCTTTTCCCTCACTGCTCACGCCAGTAGTCTTTCTCATTGTCTCTCTAAGCAGTTGTACTGCTCTGTTGATTCAAATGTTTTCATCCAAGAAAAGAACCATTTTCCAGGAGACATTTTCTAGTTGTTGGGCAAAGTTGTCCGCATTTCTGGAAGTGTCTGTGGGTCCCCAAAGAGAGACGTCAGCAGACTTGAGGAAGGAGAACATCGTCTCCTGTTTACTCAGCACGATCAATGGAGTAGAGTCCCTCCCTTCTCACTGCCCGAGGGATGTGATGTGGCTTGAGACAATGTCTTGTTCCTCCCATTCCCCTTACACCACCAAGTACTTTGTCCACACCCTATGGTACCCTGGCTTGCATGCCATGTTACCTTATTCCCAAAACAAGATTACCAACCTTCCTGCAATTGCCCTTGGGCTGTGGGAGTGCTGGCAAGAGGGTCATTCTGAGGACAATGGGTCTCCCTGGAGCTGTGTACTCAGGTACAGCGCAGTGCTCAGAGACAGTTTTCCCGGGGCAGGGATGGAGCTGCCCTGGCCACAGAGGAATTCAGCCCTGCATGGGGCACGGATCTGCAGACAGCACGCACAACTCATTTGGCCTCAGGCCAAGAGGCTGTACACAGCCCATTCAAAATTAGAGCGTGACTCTTCCTGGCTAGGCAGAGTCTCTTCCAGAAATCTTGCCGGCTGAAGGTGTTCCCTTGTCCTTGTGGAACCCATCTCAGCTGCCTCCATGGCTGCAGGGCAGGGAAGTGCATCGTCTCCTTGGTGGAGTCTGAGAGCTGGTTTTGCAGCCAGGGCCTTTCTGAGCACATCCCCTCCCTGAGCATCCTCAGGCACATTCATGGCAGAGTCCTGCCAGCCCTCACTCCTTGGGGTGTTTGAGGAAGCTTCCTTGTGTCGCCAGTCGTGCTGAGATGCCCTCCAGGTCAAGAAGTCCTTTGTGGCATGGGGAAGGAGATATGGTGAAGCAGTGATGCTAGGAGACCTGGGTGCAAAAGATGAGTCTTATCCAGTGTGGAGTTTTCTGCAAGTCCTTCTTTCCATCTGTAAAACATTCAGGAGAGCTGCTCAGCACAGCCCACCCTCTTTGGCCAGGAAGATGAGATCTGTGTGCCCTTCTTCAGATTAGGTCTCTGCTTGTCTTGCTGCAAATTGGGCTGGAAAATTCTTGCTCTTGGACCATGAGGTGCCTAAGGTGCTGCCAGCATTTCTGAGCTCTTTTGTGCTTCACATCTGCCTTCATGTCACCCTACGTACCAGCTGCCTAAGTAGGACAAAGTCAGCATGCCTGAACTCCAGGAGATGTAAATCACTGCTCACTTTGCTCCCTGCCATTAGGTCCTAAATTCTTAGTTTCTCTGGTGTGAGGGTCATGGCTGCCCTTGATTCCAATGGTCCAAATCAACCTTTCCATCTGAGAGGTAGCTCTGCCATCATCCATCTTTTGCCTGTGTCAGAATGATAGGATGCTTTGCAGCTCTTCTCCCTTTACTGGATGGGACTCAAGAGAGTCTGGCTCTATGTTTCTGACTCCCTCTCATCAGATCTGTTACCCATTAGTAAGAAGTGTGCTCCGGGGCCTTCTCTCCTCCAGCGTGACAAACCCTATCTCTTGCTTCCCTTCCTGCCTCTAGAGCTGCAGTCACTTCATGGGCTCTGTTGCCCTTTGCTGGACCCACAACACTGTGACTGTGGCACTCCCAAACTGTGGAGTCACAAACTGGAAACTCTTTGCAGCCATTATGGTCTGAGTTGTGCTGATCAATGAAGACAGATCACCTTCCATGATCTAATAGCAAACCTATTCATAATGAATCATAGATTCATAGAATCACAGAATTACAGAATGTTAGGCGTTGGAAGGGACCTCAA
>NW_009720017.1:0-34781 GCF_000703405.1 Apaloderma vittatum | reverse complement strand
GTTGGAGTAGAGATGATCCGGTAGAGGGGTCTCCAAAGAAAGTTCTCGTCTATGGCAAGATGGTGGCGGCACCGACTGGAGCTCCACGAGGTCCGCATGGTGGGGCCGGCTCTGGCGGCAGTGCAGCTACCCCGCCCAGGGCAGGGCCGAGGTTCTGGTGGCCGGAGGTTCTGGTGGCCGGCTTCGGGCTAGAGGCGGCTCCCCCTGACTGCCCTTCATTAACCCATGATTACCCACTAAAAGAAGGCACCCGCCCCCCCGGGGGCACCCGCCACCTGGGGTTACAAGAAATAAAAATATCTTCCAACTGGTTTCAAGAGATGAAAATAGAATTACACATTTTTGGTTACATATTGTAACCCAAGACAATATGGAGGTTATGTTCACCCTTTTCCAGTCTGTGGGAACCTCACCAGACTGCCAGGACCTCTCAAATATGATGGCCAATGGCCTAGCAACTTCAGCCACCGGTTCCTTCAGGACCCGTGGATGTATCTCATCAGGTCCCATGGACTTGTGCACCTTCAGGTTCTCCAGGTGTTCCCGGACCTGTTCTGCTTCTACCCTGGGTGGTTCTTCACTCTCCCAGACCCAGCCAGCACCCGCTGTGATTTGAGTGGTATGGTTCTAGTGGTTGCCAGTGAAGACTGAGGCAAAAAAGTTGTTGAATATTTCAGCCTTTCTCATTGTGGGTTTGATGTCTGCTACTTTAGTCAAAAAGCTGAGATTGCTTCTCCTGGCATTGCTTGCAGAGATGACCTGAGTTTTCATACATCTGGAATCATCTGTCTGTAGTAGTCTCGTGCATTTTAGACATATAATTGTCATGAGCAGAACTTTCCTCACGACCAAAAGGCTGCCTGCTATAGGAAAACTGGAACAAGGAGCTGGGCATTGTAGAAACACCTGCAAAAAGAAAACCCATAATAACACACTAGCTCTCATCTCAAAGAATATACGATCTAGATAATAGAATGAAGAGTGGGGAAAAAATAAATGTTAATAGATGTGACAGTAATTGTCCCGATATATGACAGATGTGTGATAATTATGTATTTTTATTTTATGGTAGTTAGAAATGGATAAAAGATTAAAGGAAAACAAGTGAAATATGTGTGAAGAATTAATTTTTATGCTGATTGGGACCTTCACTGTCCCTTTGCAGGCCTTTGAAAAAGCTGTTGCATCCACTGTACTTTGGCGGTTCTACTATTAGATTGTAAATTGTTTGCGATGTGGAAACAAAAGTATTCTTTTGAAGAAAAATCTGTATTGGTTTCTACATTTTCAAGGCTGCGATTATGCCTGAATATCTTATTTTTTTAAATTTGATATTCCTACAACAATAGTTTCACCACTGCACTGCCTGTCACTTTCTGATATACCGATATGAATCAGGTTCTAGGCTTGGCTGTGGAATCACAGAATCACAGAATGTTCGGGGTTGGAAGGGACCTCTGAAGATCATCTAGTCCAACCTTCATCCCAGCACACCCAACCACTACACCACAGCCTCAAGTGCTAGATCTACTTTTTTTTTAGACACCTCCAGGGTTGGTGACTTCACCACCTCCCTGGGCAGCCTGTTCCAGTGCCTCACCACTCGTTCAGGAAAGAACTTCCCCCGAATATCCAATCTAAACTCACCCTGACGCAACTTGAGGCCATTTCCCCTTGTCCTGTCATTAGTAATTAGAGAGAAGAGACCAGCACCAGCCTCACTACAGCCTCCTTTTAGGTAGTTGTAGAGGGCAATAAGGTCTCCTCTCAGCCTCCTCTTCTCCAGACTAAACAAACCCAGTTCCCTCAGCCGCTCTTCATAAGGCATGTTTTCCAGACACCTCACAAGCCTTGTTGCCCTTCTCTGCACCCGCTCCAGCACCTCAATGTCCTTCTTATACTGTGGTGACCAAAACTGGACACAGCACTCGAGGTGAGGTGAATGTAATCCTGGGTTAAGATCTGAAAACCACGGACGCAGAAAATCGCGTGCGATGAAGGTCCTTTGCAAGGGTGCATCCATCCAAGCCGTGGGCTGCCAGCTTTTCCAGGAGGATGCTGTGGGAGACTGTGTCAAAGGCTTTGCAGAAATCAAGGTAGACCAGAAGGAAATACACCCAGAAGGAAAAAAAAAAAGGTGGAATGCGTTGAAAATGAGTGATCCTGCTAACTCCGTGGCAGTTAGCATCAAGAGAAGTGAATAACAAAGGAATAAAGAGAATGTAAAAGGCAAAAAGTTTAAATACTTGATGCATTTTTCTTCATGGCATTTTCACATTTAAAATATTTTACTTTTTTTTGTTTCATATCAGTTTGCTGAGGATCTATACACTGTAAAATATTTGATTTTTAAGGATAGCTTGCTGTAGGACTCATCCATAGATAAGTCATAATGCTGACTGAACAGCAAGGTTAACCCTTTCCATACCTCCCAGCTTCCTTGCTGGGGTCAACAAGTCATCTTCTTGTGACATTTCAAGGAAGAGTTGGAGGTGATGAACAGGGTTACACTTTGATTACTTACAGTTCTTGCCGTAGCCACAGGACTTCTACTTATCCTGCCATGCCGGGATGCTCTGATTGTGGTGTTAAATTTCTCCTGCAACTGATCCCTCAATTAAGAAGGAATTAGGTGCACAAATCTATCTTAATTTCTGCTTCAAGCCTGCCTAAAGCGGGGTATTTCTTCTGAGAATCTGTACGCTTCTACCTGTGTTATTTCATTCTCGTATCTTCTTCCTTAAGGTAGATTATGGCATCTACTGGGAAAGATAAAGTACGTACCAGTAAGCCCCAGTTTCCATGGAATGAAAAGAAATGCAAACAGACTTCTGTCTGATATGGAAATGGATGGAAGGAAACTAAATACTCGGGACTCTTGCAATTTATGAAGTAGTTAGATTTGCGTGTGCGATACTTAACAGTAGTTTTGACCCGTCAGAGTTCATGCCTCTGGGAGAAAATATTACTACATGATACTTTGAAGAGATCATACAGTTGTAAATAATTTAACTTGGAATGTGTTCTAATTTCTCATGTGCTATGACAACAGCCTAACAAACATGGAGTCGTTATGGGGGGAAAATTGTAGTATCCTCTGTTTAGCTTGTTTTCTTCTTCTGTGCTAGCTTAGGTTTTTGAATGACAGGAAAGCACTTCAAATCTGTGTTTTATTGCCTAGTCTCTAAAATTTAAAGCAGTAATGCCAGAGGTGTATGGAGAGTTGTTACGTACAACATTCTTCAGGGAGTTAGGCAGGCGTTAACAAAAGCCAGTGCAATTTTAACTTTATTGAACGTTGTGAAGAAGCTTGAAAAGTAATCTTGTGGTGAAGTGATGTGAGAATATGGTGACTTGGGAGAACCAACTGCAGTCAGTGTTGCGGTTGTTGAACTCTGATTAATATCTATAGTAAATAGCAAATGATCAGTTCTTTCTGTCTTTAGTAAAAACGGGCAAACCGAAGTATCTGGGTAACTGCACATCCGAAAATCAGGTTAGATTCACAGGTGAATAACTTGGGCCAACTTTGATACGAGAGAATCAAGTGGTCTTTTTCCTGTAGCAAGTAATTACTGTTGTTGGAGTGGATTTGAAGCAGAGTAAACGGATTTTGTGAAGTACTTTCAGGTAAATAATCTTAGTTTGTAGAAGTAACGAGGCACTGAAGGAGATGTTCACACCACTTACTTACAGGCATATAATTTAAGTGTGTAAATTAAGCAGCTAATCTGTTCAGGCTTTATTATAGTCAACAGATAGAAGGAAAGGAATTGTAAATATGCCATCAGAGGGTCCAGCTCCAAAATCTCTGGATTTTGTAGGGCTGATGCAAGAGGGACATAGCAGAATTTATGCTTTGATCAATATTTCATCTCGATTTAGGAGTTTTACTTTTAAAATTATTTTAGGAGAGATGATCATTGATGCAGTGACTAGGGTCACTAAGGTTTCAGCTCTCATCTTTCACAGATGTAAAGCCAATGTTTTCAAACATCTTTCCTCCAAATAACAATCCTTTTTGTCTCCAATGTTTATGCTGTTTTTAAAGAAAGCCACAGCAGTGTGTGGTACTCTTGTATCCGAAGAATGTTTTCTTCCTTCACGTAATATACCTTTTATTTCTTTCAAAGGCTTGCTGGTGCTTATAAACTAGCATAGCATTTGGGTTTTTATACAGGTTGATGAAGGCGCAGTAATGGAAATGATTGAGGCGAGGAGTGATTTCAGTCTGTAGGTTATAGGAAAAGAGAGAGTGGAGTCAAACTTGAAAAAATACCAGAGTAGCAAATAAAGCTAGTGAGTACGGCAGCATTTTCTATTTCCTGCATTAAATATCCGTACCTGAAATCTTAGGAGTGGAACGGCATTGACAGCACCACCATCAAATGCAATCGTTTCTCTAATAATAAATAATCTCTAATATCTAATAGAAGACGTACCCGTGCAGTGTTCCTTCTTCATTATTGTCATTCCTCTCAGATGTGCTGTATCAGCAACCAGGAGAGCGTTTTACCAAGTGTTGAAAAGGAAGAAAAATGGCTTTGAACGTGGTTTGTACTTTTGTAAAAGAGGAAATGCTAACTCTGAGAATGGGGTTTGTGATAAAACCACAGACTTGACATGTATGAAGAAGTGATGTGCAGAACTGGTGTTCTGTCTTATTGATCAGCTGTAAAATTTTTAGTTAAGATTATTTTTCCATAATCCTAGAAACTCAGCATTTGGAGTTTTTTAAGACTTGGATTCAATATTTTCCCAATTCTCATATAGTGCATGCAGACCAGAAATAATTTATTTTTAAAAGAAGAAGTAAAAGAAATGAGAAAGCTGATATTTTCTCTTTTTTCTTTAAATTTTTATTTTTAATTTGAGAAGCTTCTTCATTAAAAAAACCCCAAAGCATTGGGAGATATGGAATATGGTTGCTAGAAATGATCTTCAGCACAGGACTTGCTTTGTGGAGTGGTTTTTTTGTGTGGGGATAGTGAGGAGGAAAAAGTTATCTCGGCTGTATTTTAGTTAGAGTTTGTCTCGCTTAGAACCCATACCCATAACTTTAACTATCTTGGAGAAAAGTTTTGAAGATGTGCAGTATTTGCTGGAATACTAAATATGTTCTATGTTATTGCTGTCCTTTTGTATGGATAATTCATTCTGAATGACAGAGTGGAGGCTGTTTTTTCCGTCTTATTTTGCCAAGTTAAAAGAGTACAAATAAAATTGGAACTTCAGTGGTCAAATAGATTTTAAAATGTATTCTTCAGGAATATTTGTTATTTTAGAAGATGACAGATAATGCACAGAGAGGAACATAATTTGCTAGATGCTGTTTGGGGAACTGTAATTTACTGGAATTCCTGAGAGCCAAACACACTGGCTAAGTGTCACTCACTGCAGAAAAAAAACCATGAGAAATGTATTTGGGAACATTTTATTACAATTCTATGTGCTTTCAAAAATTATATTCGTCAAGGCTCATAGGATAACTGGAATATAGTTGAAGCCAGGCTTCTGTTAGCGGTCTGTGATCTACCCTCATTGCCCTCGGTGAGCTGTAAAGCCATCATAAATGTCTTTCTAAGTAGAAAAGATTTGAATTTTTCATGTAGGAAGAAAAAAATCTTCCTGAGAAAAATACCGTAGGATATTTTGTACATAATAATATCAGATCAATTTTTTTTTTTTACTTTCAGGGAAAAAATAGCCTGAAGGCAGAATAGTCTGAAAGCAGAATCCTCATCTACTCCTCCAAGAAAATAAATCAAAACTTTATGAAAAAAATCATGAACACCCTTGTAAGCGGAGACTTGGTTTCCAGCCTTTTACCTGGATCGTTCCCAAATAGGGCAGAGAGTGTCTTGGCGACGGGAAAGGTAATTAACGTTTCTGAGAAGACTGTATACTCCAGTGAAAAACACTTTCCTCTCCTAAGGTTCTGCCCCGTCACCACCCGTATTCGTTACCCCAAGGGAACCCTTCCTCTTCTCTGCAAGGAGCAGATTTAATACTTTGGAAAGATTCCTGTATCCCTGACCAGACATTTTAAAACGGGGCTCGTTAAAAGCTTCCCAGCTCATTACACAAATTGAATTGACTTATTTAGTCCTCAGGCCTGGGGATGGCAAAATTCAATTCTGTCAAGGTGGCAGCCTTGATGGACCTTCAGGCTCCCCTCCTGCGCGCTCCCGGCTCTTCTCCACGGCCAGCCCTTCTGGAGGCACGCCTGACAGCTGCAGGGGCTTTTTCCCCCGAGCTTCTCACGCAGCCGCTGCTTTCACGGGGATTTTTGCCGTCCCATTTAAGACTTTCTTTGCTGCCTCTTAGAACCAGTGCCAGGGAGCAGCCCTGTTTAGAAGGAAATTCTCCCGCTAGATTGTTTGAGATGTGTGCCAGGAGAATATTTCTCAAGAGGTGAAGGTGAGCACCCAGCTTCCATGTAAATCTCTCTGATATCACGTGTTAATTAAATGTTTCTGTTGAAAAGGAGCATGTGGTACTGCTTGGTTTCATGAATTAACTATTCAAATGAAACAAGCAAATAGAATTACTTTTCATTGCTGTGTGTCTGCATGCCTGCACATTTTACAGATATATTTTAATCAAGGGTTTAAAATAAATATAGATAACCATGGCCTAGACAAAAGCTGACCCAGCCAAAAGCATTCTGTAGCTTGTCACAAGATGGTGACATCATTCCCAACATACAAATACATCCCTGCCAAAACTTTTCAAAACACAACAGCTGCAAGTTTTCTTTTAGATGAGAAAGTTGTTGAAATAACATCTTAAGTCAATTTATAGCTAGGGGAGTTTCTATCACAAATGCTTTGATAAATTCTTTAAAATAGAGAATGAAACAAATTGCTCTGTCGAACTATTTGTAAGTTAAAAGGTAGAAAAAATAACTAAGATGGGTTTATGTAAAGTATTTCATGAATCTATTTGTATTTAATTTGAGTACAAATGGATGTTGCGTGGTGGTGGAAATTCAAATCTCATTAAAAGGTGGGGACTGATATTTACTTTTACGAGCACAGGAATTAAGATGCCCAAGATTTAGTACTTGATAATAACGAGTATTACTATGTCTTTGTTTTTGTTTTTTTTTCTAGATTTTCACCTGGATAACCATTTCTTTTGGACTTTAAAATGCCAGTTTCCCCAGGCATTTAGATTTATTTCTTCGATCCACATATACATTTAGATAAGACATCTGCAGATAAATGGATTTTGCAGAAACGTCATCGAGATTTCACCCAAGTTCTGAACAAGCACATCTATCCCAGTCACATTTGCTTCAGATCACGTTTTTTATTCAAAGAAGCCTTGATATTTTTCGTGGTTGACAGCATAATCAAAACCAAAAGACGTCAATACTGTGTGAAGCCAGCGGTCTGTCTAGCCCAGCAGTGCCTCCAACAGTCGGTCAGAACGTGAGATTGGGCACTTCCTGCTGTCCCTGTGTATTGGGCATGATTAGCAGGGTTTGGGTGGCAGGGGGACCAAAAAGAAACCTCAGAGCGTGTAGGTCAGGGTCTGTCCTGTGCCAGACACACCTGGCTCCACAGGGGACCCATCGTGCATCAGACTTGAACCAGTCAGGGCAGTTTGTGGCGCCTCTGCAAGCAAATAGTTCAGAAAGGGCAGTAACCACTAGGCAGAAGAAATGCAGGAGATGCAAGAGATGATGTCAAGGCAGGAGGGACACCTGAGCAGGGGCAAAGGAGAAACAAAGAAGCGTACCTGGGCAGGAGGAACTATAACGGAAGAGAGATGTAAAAGGAAAGGAGGAGAAGCGGGAGAGATGCCAGGGCTGGAGGGTTGCCTGAGCAGGGGCGGGAATGCAGAGCTGTCTGAACAGAACTGAGGAGCCTGGCCACAGCCCCCAAAGGGACAGTGGCCAGCAGAGGAACGCACACCGGAGCCGTGGAGTAAGAATCAAGGAGCAGCAAAAGAAAGGAAGTGTTGCTAAGTGGCAATGAATTAAACTGATTGGAATTCCCTATCTGTTTTATTGTTTGTGACAGCGTGCCCTTCCTTCTTCCTCAGCATCCAAAACGGTTGGTTTGGGCATCTTAGAGGGGGCACCTCTGTGTCTCTGTTTCTGGGTTTCAGATAATGAATTCACTGAAGCTTTCTCTGAACCTCGATTGTGTTGTCACCTTCCAGTGTTACCCATTCCTCCAGTGTCCCAGCCTGCTTGGTGTGTCCTTATAAGGCAAATATTCCACACACTTCATATTTTCAGTCGCTGTCCATGGACCTTCTCTAAGCTGTTTACATCTATTTCAGAGGCGCCCATCCTTTCCAAGGTGGCCAGGCCTGTATTCAGCACTCGAGAGGTGGACACAACAGAGTTTTATGCAGTCACAAAATGAAGCACTTTGTCCCATTTTTCATACCCTTCCCGAATGACATCTGTTGGGTTTTTTGGCTGCTACTGCCTGTTTGAGACAGAGAACAGCCATGGATGAGTCCAGTGCCCTTTTTTCAAGCTGTAATCGCTAGTCACAACTTCGATGTCATATTGGCGTGGTTTAGGCTCCCTCCGCCTTCCCCACACCTCTCCGACCTCCGCAGTGCATTCTCTTACACTTGTCTACAGGAAAGTTGTTCTGGCATGTTTTTTTCCTGCTCTCAGAGCTTGGTGACTTGCGTCGATTGCTAAGGCATGACATTTGACTACCCAAAAGAGCGTGATACCATCCACAGACTAGGAGATTTATTACTCTCTCCCTTCTCCAGGTCATCGATCAAGATGAACAAAACTGCATTTGCCTGCCCACCCGCTTGTGCACACTCCTGACCCTTCTCCATCCTGAGAATTGTCCCTTAGTCTGTGTACTTTGTTTGGTCCCTTTGAAAATGGTCATAGAAGAGAACTCCAGGCCTGTGACTGCTGATTTCTCTAACAGTAAAACCATATAAAGCAAGATCTTGGCAAATTACAGATGTATGTTATGTCCACCCCTAGAGCTGCAATTTAATGGATTATGCACTTACTGTTTAATTAATACATCTGAGTTTTGTTTCTGGTGTTTGTCCAAAGAGACAGCCTGTAGCCATGATTAAAGAAGCAAAAACCCTGAAGACATAATATTTGAAGTATGTACGTATGCATTGCTAGAAGAATTTCTGACTAAAGTGGAATATGTCTGAGGGTACCTTTAGAGGTTTTCTTTTCCTCCCATTAGAATTTATTTGTTAGACACCAATAGTTATAGCAAGGTATGGGGAATAAAATTTCCTGTCACACTTGGAACATCATATGAATAGTATATGGATCAGGTAAGACATGAAAAGTTAGCCTGTTAAAACTAAAAGAAGTTTGACCGTTGAGTGGAATAACCACCTTGATTGTCCGTTTTGCAGAGACTGCTGTCATACTCTCCCTGACTCTCCAAGCCATAGGGATTGCTCTGGGGACAGTGATGTCTTTCCCCCTGTCCTATTGCAATTTTGGGTGAAGCAATATTCTAGCCAACACGGTTCATAGCCATGTTTGCTTGGTGAATGTATTTTCTGCTCCCTCTTACTCACTAGCTCTTCTAAGTAGGCAGCACTCAAAATTATCTGTTATTTGATCTTAAAGTTGTCGGATCCAGCAACTTGTCACTTTAGAATCAAAATTTAAAAAGTATAAGCTACTGGGACAAAAGAGTATTTAGCAAATTTTAAGTCCCTTCTGTTAATGTAAAATAGCTACAAGTCCTGCTGGTAAGAGACTTAAACTCTCTGAATACTTGCTTTTGTATTTACAGCTGAGCACTTGTAGTATTGGGTTGCAAGATGGAAAGGATTGTTGCAAGAAACTTGGACTTTGGCACAGCCAGAAACTGAACAGGTATCAGAATTATTATTTTATTTGTGAGTTTTCTCAACATCTTCAGAAGGATTCCAAGTTATTATAGTGTGTAAACAAGCACTCACTTCCAAACTGTTTGCTGGACACAGTGGCTACTTGAATTCTCTTGTCTTCGATTTTGACTTTGTAATTGTCTGGCTTGCTGCTGTTTCATCTTTATTTGAATGTTTGCGCTTTTCCGCGTATGCTACATTGGAGCAAGAGGTTGCAAGGACAGAAAGCTTTTGCTACCCTTATAATATTGCAGAATTTATTATAAAATGTAGTTAAGTCAAGTTTATTATAAAATGTAGTTAACTTGTTAAGGCCAATTGTCTCTCTTTCTCCATCTTACTCTATCACGTATTTCCCAGGACATATTTTGCCAAATTAATACAGTGTTTATTTGCAAATAAATACAGAATAAGCATTTGTACGGGTTGTCTTAAATATTTGACTGAAGTACTCTGCTTGTTAATCTGGTGTCTTTCTCACTCGTTATGAATTTTCCTAGTTCAAGGACTTGTTAGATATTAATGGCATAGCTCCAGTGTAGTCACTAGTATTATGATGATGGGTGCCAGCTGGGGAACGGATCTCATGAATTAAACTACTTTACTCAGACATTCAAAGCAACCTAAATAGAGAACTCTTACATACAATGTTTTGGGGTTGTCTATATTTTTTTAATTCATTCTGAGGAAGAAGAGTTAGATACACGGAAAAAATAGGAAAAATAACAGAATATAAGTAAAATTTGTTTAGAATAATAAAAACCAGAATGGACAAACCAAATATGTGATTTAAGCCTCATCCCCCTCTTTTTGGATGATGCTAGTTCTGAAAATTGTGCTGCGAATTTCATGTTATAGCATCTACAGTGTGTATCTATGTTGGCATAACCACAACAAAGGACAATATGGTCATGCATGCATTTTTTTCATTTCATATGGAATTTTAAGCTTTATTTCGTAGTGTAATCGAGGCTAAGTTGTCAGTTATTTGTGACAATTTATAATAGAATCGTGTAAGAATTGAGTTACGCACGAAAGAAAATCTTGCGTGATGTTCCAAATGGCTTCAGTTGCCATTTAAAAAGTAGCCCCATCCTGATGTTGGGTGTAACCTGTAGGAAAAGCCAGGATGAAGAATTGTGAGTTTTTTCCGTTTAGTGTTCATCCATTTATTGTTCATCCATTTATTGTTATCCATGGATATTAAAATATATTCCTAACAAAACACACTTAAAAGCATGTTTCAGGACTCAGTGATTCTCAAAGACCAAATATTTAAGTGATCCTCCCTAGTGCAGACAAATAAACAGTAGTTACATCCCTGAAACAAAACTGAGTCTTTAGTATCAATGAGTGAATAGTGAGACCCAAGGCTGAACCCTTTACAAGAGCTGCCTCTCAATAGAAAGACATTAAAGAAAGCAGCAAACAGCCCTTATCAGTTTGAAAATAAAACCTGAGAAAGTTGAGGGGTACATTCAGTACTCTCTGCAAAAGATGTTCTGTTCTCTGGCAGTTTTAGTTACAATATTGTGTGGAATAACCATATGGTTTTTTCTAGATATTGGCATGAAATTAAAACAAAAGCAAAAAAAAAGAAAAAGAGTTTTTGGCTTCCAGCTTCTCAATAAATCTAGCAAGGAAACAAAAGCTGAGTATTGTGTTCAGTTGTTTGTTTCTGCACAAATGCTATTCTCTTCCTTAACTTGATATTGTAATGTACTTAGTTTGAAGGAGGTTGATTTTTTTTTTGATTAATGTTGATGCTATTGTGCTGAGTGAAATCATAAGCTTGTCCAAGTGAGCTATGTTGAGAAAGATGGGCTCTTTGTCCTAATCCTGAGGAGATTTTGGATAAAAGAGTACAAGTCTGAAATTTAGAAGGGTGCTAGTTTTCTACTTGTTCTGGTCACTGTACTCTTCAACATATGGACTCTGTGCCTCAGCCCATGTATTATGAAAATTATGTGCCAACACATTATTTATACAAGTGTTATGTGACCCTTGAACCGTGAGTGCTAATGTTATTTTATGTTAATATGAAGCATGAAAATAAGATAAATAAATATGCATTTGAATGACAGGGCCATTAGTTAGGTTGGAGAAATTAATAGAAGTAAGGCTCTAAAACCTCATTAGTATATGAATATCTTGCTGTAGTGGTTTGACACTGGTCGACACCCACCAGAAAACAGAATGCAAAGGGGTTTTGAGACTGTAATTATATATTTCCTCCAGGTGAGCTGCTGTTTGAGTAACACCTGGGTAGGGTGGGTTAGCAGATTTTCAGTTGTATCTTCCCTGCTGTAAAATCTCTGTGGGAAGCAGGAGTGGCTGATGGAAGATTTTGTCTGCTGCGGTTTCTGACCTGAGCTCCAGGGCCGTGCTGACATGATGTGTGTTCTGCTCCAAACCATTGCCTCTTTCCAGAAGACTGGAGCCCGGGTACCGGCTTGGGCTGGGGTTGGCTCTCCCATCTCCTCTGCTCATCACAAGTAACCAAGCTTTACTCACATGGATTCCCTGGTAGGAAATGTCAGTGTTAACACCAGTGGTGCTGTCTGGGGATCTGGACAGCTAAGTCATTAGTAGGCACTTGTAAGCTCTAGGAAATTGATGCTCTGCAAACATTTTATTGACTTCTTAACCTAGATTGAATTTTCTTTATCCCTTGCTTTGCCTGAGCATGTGACGTAACGGCTTATGTGCAGAAGGTACTAGGATGAAGTCCAAGTGTGGCTGAAGCTAAAATCAGTCAGTTATTCCTCGTACTTACATTGCAATATGGCTCTGGGCTTACTTACTTGCCCTGTTTATGAGCTAAACTGCTAGGCAGAAATCATTGAGTCGTGGGCAGGAAGGCAGCATGCAAAATGACAAGCTCAGGTGGTGCTTATAAAGCTGTAAGCAGCACACAATGAAAACATCCGTTAACTAGGAAATGATAAGTTCAAAGACAACGGAAACAACATTTAATCTCTTGAGACTTGCTTTCCTCCCCCCAAAAGAGTCCTATAGTCCACGGAATTTTGGCTTTATATGAATTAGGTACTTCTGGAAACTATTTTGTTAATGAAAACTCACAAGTGGAATCCATCAGTCAGTAGTGATCTTCTTCTGTAAGTTGAAAATATTTTTACAGATTTTTTTTTTTCTAATCAGTGCTGAGGGAACTATATTGCTCAATGGTTGAGAAATATCGAGATTAGGCAACGTTTTGCACACTTTTACTAGATAAATGTTAAACATCTACGACATCCCCAAACCCTCTTGCCAGCCAGTGAGTAACATTTAGCTCTACATAAAAGTAACAAAGAATTCTGGCAAACACAGTGTAAGCTTGATGGTTCTTATCTGAAACTAAATAAGCTGTAACTGTCTGTCAGAGCCATGCTTGCAGCAAGCTCCAGATATTAACAGGGATTCTTTTGCTTTGGTTTTTGTCACTTCCCTGATCAGTGGCTTTGGGTTTGAATTTCTTGGTATTTTCTGTTTGTTCATTTTGTAAAAGCCCTTTTTGCTTCATGCTACAGTTTGGAAGCGTGCCATTTTGAAAAAATACAGTAGCCAGGTTAGAAGATGAGAGCAAATTCTGGCTTTATAAAGGGAAAATTCTGGTAAGTTATCAAGCCCTATTCATCTAATTTCAGGCAACTTGCTTGAGATGCTTGAGGCAACGCTTGTTTTTAATTTGAAATATATGCAGAAGACTGTCTCTTGGAAATGAAAATGTTACACATCTATGAAAACTAGCATAGGTAGGCTTCTCTTTCACATTTAATAATTGAGCATGATAATGCAGAATATACATTACACTTGTCTGATCTGGGGAATTTCTTGAATAATAAAGAACATATTAGGTCAGTTTAGTTAGCTTAATAGTGGGAAGTATTTTTCACATGTTTGTGTTGAATTAAGCTGGACTAAAGGGAACACAGCAGATTAAATCCCCAATCTTTCCTGCTGCAGATGATGTAATTGGTTTAGCTTACTTCCACTGTAGGTGCATGTTACACTTGTCTGTGGAAACGATTGCTTCAAGAGCATGGCACTGGAATGTGGTCCAGGGCTCTGAACTGGAGTGCAACACCAATTTGAAGTTTCCGTTGTGGTTTCTTTCTTTCATTCCACAGACAAAACAATCCTAAAATTGTAGCTGAAAGAAAGGCTCTTCATCTTCTTTCTGCTACAGGGTTAGAGCTAAACTGTTAGTTTGGGCTCATGGATGAATTAAAATTGTGTGGATAGTGAAGAGAACCGAGATGAATCAGCCTCAGTAATCATAGAATCATAAAATGGCCTAGGCTGGAAGGGACCTTGGAGATCATTTTAATCCAGCCTCCCTGTAGCCAGGGACGCCCCTTCTCGACTAGATCAGGCAACACATGGGGACCAAATGGGAATTGAACCCGCGCCCTTGGCATTGTCAGTGCCACGCTCGACTAACTGGTGGCTTGTTCAGTTATCTATTCTGTAACAAAGGCATAAATGTTCCCAACACGTGAAATGGGAGTAGCATCTGGCATTGTGTAAGACTTTCACAGGAGGCAGCCCTGCTTGATGCAGAATTTGTAGTAAATATCTGAAGTATCGTTCACTTGCTAATGATTATTTTGCACTCTGTCATTCTCATTTTTCTATACCTGTCTGGAAAACCAGAAGACAACTGATATGATCAAGCATATACAACTTGTTCTGCAAGAGTTTCCATTTTCTTATCCCTCAGATTTAAGTAAGACCTTCTGCAGCTGGTAAGTCATCCCTTCCTTCAATCAGGCTTGGGCACTCGATGCTTATTTGATGTCTGTTTTGAAACTTTGCTGCAGAGAGATTAGATGGAAGGCAGTAGGATTAACATTAAATATGTGCTTGGGCGCAAGGAGCCTTTGCAAGTGGAGAAGAGCTGAAAACGATACCGGTACTCAAGGGCTTGGGGGACAGGGAGGATGGTGGAGTTGTTGACAGTTGCAGCAAAACAGGAGGGGAGAGAAGGAGAGAAGAGGCACTGGTTCTGACATGCTGCTTTTCATTTGGCAAGAGGACATCTGGAGAAGGTTCTGTGGAAGCAGAGCGAGTTACAAGTGTGAACAAAAGGGAAGTGGATGACGAGGGAAGAAATCTGGGAATCATTGACACAGACTTTGTAATTCAGATCCTTGAGAACAGCTAAGGTTGCCCAAGGACAGCTTAGTTGCGCTGTGTGCATACGACAGAGCCTATTCCATTTGCAAAAAAGAAATCTTCTCGCTCATATACTAATTTTGTGAAAACTGAAATGAGAGTAATCTTGAAACATCTGTTGTTCAAATTTAAATTTACAATACTGATTTCCAGTAAAATTGTGAATAATTGCAAAAATCCATAATTTGAAAATATTTGCTCATAAGACCATGGCACGTCTTTTTTTTTTTTTTACTACAATGGTCAAAAATCAGGGTTACTTCATTATGTAAAATTTCCCTGAACACACACTGGGCAACATAATAAAACATTTCTGCGTTTAGCAAGGAAGAATTAAAAGAATTCTTTTGTAATAATGGTTGCTTTTTTTTTTTGCACTGCATTTTCCTTAAAAAAAAGCAAGAAAAAGAACCCCCAAACAATAATCTCCCACGTCCAAGTTACTTTTTTAACTATGAGGAATTTTTGTTACCGCCGTTGTCTGAGAAATGCGCCTAATTCGGAGTTTCACACGCCTGGAAGTTGTGGTTCACGCCCAGTGATACAAGCCATGCAGAATACTGACATAACAGGGGGTACTGCAGTTCATCTCCTGCTGACGTGTCTGCCTTCTGCATTCCGAAAACATCAGCTGGGCAGAACACTGCAGTTAATAATACATGGGGGAAAATATCAAGGGAGTTAGTTTCTTCAGACGTTCGGGCTTGTGATAAGAGTCAGCTTCTTTGCTCCTAGTTAGAGCTTTTTTTCCGCAGAATTAAAACAACAAAAAAAGTCATATAGCTTCTTTTTCTTGCAGAAATTATTTACTGATACACAGAGGGTATTTTTTTTCCCTTAAGTCCTAACTGCCTTATTAGTTGTTTTGTCACCCCAAATTTGTATACTTGTTCTTTGGCCTCTTTTTTCAGGGAAGTACACCACCTGATGTTCATAGCACATCTCAGCTGGAGCATTTTCAGGAATTTTCAACTTGCTTTAGAAACATCATAGTTTTGTTAGTCTGTAACTTTTGTTGATGTCTGGTTTACCATTTCAGATTTTTTTGTTGTTGTTTGGGGTTTTGGTTTCTCTTTGTTTTGTTTTGTTTTGTTGTTACTTCACTGTGCTGAAGAAGGTCCAACCAGGAAAATGAATGCTTTCTTTTTAATTAACCACATTCAAAGTGTGCAGTGTTAAGAAATCAGTTGTAGAACTTGATCCCGACAGTGTTCTGTTCTGACTTAAAATCCCAACTTACACTGAAATAGATGCGATTTCACGGAGAAATAATATCTTAATGTTGGATTTCAGAAAAGGACGTAAAATGTATTCACGGAATCACCATATGGTTTGGCATAAATGTGAGTGAATATCCAGAGTTCTCTGCTAGTATTCAGAATCCATGTCTCTATTATGGGTTGTTATCTGGAGGTCTTCCTTATTTTGAGAAGCGATCTCAAGCTGCAAGACGTGAATCAGATACGAAAGGAAAAAAAAAAAAGATCCCCAGAGCTCTGGCATTCAAATTCAGAACTGCATCCCAACTTCCCCCACCTGCTGAAGGTCAACTTCTGCCTCTGTTAGATCAGTTCTGTGTCTCCTTTCTGAGCCTGGCAGAGGAATTGAAAGAAATGTTGGCTCGGAACTGGAGGCTTATAAATAGAGCCCACTCTGTCTATTTATATCCTTTCATAAAAGGTAGTGGTTGGTGGCTTCGTTAAACAGCTGCCTGCACACCCTGTAAAATGGATTAGCTTTCTCCTACAGCATGAAGATTAAACCGAATAACTGAGCTCTGATGTGAAATTTATTTGACTGGGAAAAATGGAATACCTGGTACTTATGAAGGACTATTTGAAAACAAATTCTGGAGCATTTTACTGTTGTTCTTGAATGGCAGAGGACGTGGTTACCATGTAAAAAGCACAGAGGACACTACTCTGTTCTTTAATTTTTTTTACTGAATAATTGGGAAGGCCTTATAGTACTCAAGGAATTCTTAATCAGAAATCCTGGTTACTCAGAAACTTCTTGGATATTAGTGTGTGCATAGTTACCTTCAATCTGTTGTTTCAGAGAATTTTGTGCTGATAATTGGCATGTAGACACCATAAATACCACCCAGGTGGTAGATGTTTATATCTGGTGAAGTTTCTGGGTAAACTGCCCTCTTAACAGCAGTTTAGGGGCTCCTGTTGGCTAGAGAATTTGTAGGTATTTCTCCTAGTATTTACAGAGAGCACAGCAGTGTAGCAGTGAAAACTTCATGCCAAGAATTTGTAGGCAGTAATGATTGTGCAAAGATTTCATGATGAAGCAGAAAACAAATGTTTCCTAATACCACCAGCTCTTTTCCAGGATAGGTCTGGCTATCCGTCAGTACTTAGACTGCCCCGGCGCCACTCTATCTGCTTTTGCCTTATCCGGTATCTGAGCATACAACAGGTGACAACCATCACCTTCTCTGTAAAGTGCAATTCGTTATTCTTGTCAGTTTGGCAATTGCTGTTTCTGGCAGAAAAAGAGTCCCACTCTGTCTCTTAAATCTGAGGGAGTGGGATAACAGGCTGAACAAATCCATCAACAGCAACGAAACTCTGTCTCTGATTCTTAATTCCTTTTTTAGTTTGTATCTGTTTTGAATTTCCCACCGAGATAAATCAATTCTGGACCCAAATATCCCTGCTCGGTCCCCCTGTGTTGCCTTATGTAGTCGAGAGGTGATGTCCCTGCCCATGACAGGGAGGTTGGATTAAATGATCTCTAAGGTCCCTTCCAGCCTACGCCAGTCTAGGATTCTATGAAGTAGTTTGGTTTGATTGCTTGTCTGTGAAGAAGAGACAAGTAGTGTAACGCCGTCAAATTTTGTTTCTGATATCCTTCAGTTTTCATGTTTTTTTCTATCTTTTCTCCTACCTAACACTTATGTTCAAATTTTTTTGAAGCACAACGTATTTTAGGATTTTCATAGTTTATCATTTATGAGACACTAGCAGATCAGAAGCCTGAGGACCAAAATTCATATGGAATTTCCATTCATATTCTTGGTGCACATAAGAAACTAATACTGTACGGTAGGGCAGAAACAAAATAGTACTACTGTCTATGAAGTAACTGATGTTAATATGATTTTTTTTTTAATTGAATCCTTAGTTACTTAGCACCGCACAAAATACCTCCTTTATTTCATCCTGAGGTTTTATTCCTGATGCGATAATCTTGCTCCTTTTCTGACCCTAACATTAGTCATTAGATTAGAACAGGATCTGTGTCGGGCAGGAGAGAAAGGAAAAATCTGCAACTGAATTAGTCCCAGAGCTTTCCTCGTAAGGGTAAGACGGCAAAATTTCACTTTATTTTTCATGGCATAAAAAGAAGACAAATCTTGTCTGCAGATGTTTTTTTTCAGTATTCAGGCCCACACCTGGTGCAAGGGGTTTGCTCTGTGCCGCTATGAAACTCTGGCTTAGACAGGGGGGAAACAGACCCAGTTCAGTGGAGGAGAGAAAGAGCCTGTGTTTTGGGGAGCGGTAGACGGCTGTTGCCATCCAGGTGTCCTCGCATTGCTCATGGACTTGAAGAGTAATGTGCTACCCAGGTGGAAGGGTATGTGTAGCTACTGCCTCTTCTCTCTCCAGGAATACAAATGTTAGGAGCCCCATGGCAGAGCCCTTGTATGCGTGTGTTTGTTGTGATGTGAAAACCTAAGGAGGAGGAAAAATGGCTAGATTGTTGATATAATTTTAGTATTAACTCTTTGGGAGGAACATTTGTCATGAAATGTAACCATAAACTCCCAGAAATGTCTTCGTGTTGTGGTCATTTTTCAGTTCCATGTTGCTTGCACATTCATATTGAACCAGGAGATTGTGAATCTTATTTTAAAAGCAGTTTATGGTTGGTTGCTGTTGAGAGAATCGCTATGGAACTGACTGTTCTCAAGGAGCTGTGTGTTTAGGCTAAGGGGACTGAAAAATCAAAACTGTTGACCTCTGTTCCCAGTTCTGCTAACTTAATGTGTGGCCTTGTCTGAGACTTAACCTCTGCATCTCGGCCTCACATTCTTTAGAATGAGCACAAAAATAAGATTTCCTCTGAGCTATTCTGGATATGAGAGTGCATCCTGAGACTGGAATAAAAGAGTATTGCTAAAATGCAAAGCGACTTTATTGAGAAATACACTGAATTTTCGTGATCTGTAAAACAATGCACCAACATTAATAACTAAACTGAGCTCACCTGTTAATTGCCTGCAAGATAAAAATCTGCGGTAGTCAAATGGTCACTTTGGTGCTGAGGGTGCCCAGGCTGTACAAAAAAGGTTGGAAAAGTGTTGCTACTGAGTCCCTGGAGTTTACTCACGAGGTGAAAGTTGACTACGTTGTCCTCGTTGTCTGCTGCTGTTTCTCAAAGAACATTTCTGTATAAATTTAATGAAGTGGCTTGCTTTATTCTGCTTCACGTAGGGTAATCAGGTTAGAAGTGACATCACCGAAGAGCTGTGTGTCCCCCATGTCACTCAGGGCCACCTGTGAGCTTGAACTCAGGGGCACCTCCGTGGTTTAATGCCGTACAACACCGAAGTTCCTCCCTGCCTTGCCTGTGCAAAGCACTGCGGTGACACTAACTGCTGTCCCAAAACCAAACCAGCCTAGCACTGAGCCTGGCACAGCTGAAGAGAACTCGTTAACTTCGTTGTTGCTGGATTTGGATGAGCACATCTGACATTATATCAGAGGCTGCTTAAGTCACGTTCAGGACACGCGTGTCCAAAATAGGCTCTGATAGCTCATTGCGGGCAGAGTCAGTTGTCTGCACAGCAGTGTCAGTCTCTGCAGTTTGAGAAGGAAAAATATTAAGATTAGGAGCCTAAAATCTTATTCTGGACCAACGTAAGTTCAAAAAGAAAAAGAGAAACTATTAATATATATATTTTAAGCAACTGTTTGAGAAGTAAAGCACATGCAGCTAAACTCCCAGGCTAAATTCAGAACTGGTATGTCTGGCTGGATGTGATTAAAGGAGGAAATTTAGTTGTGACCCAGAGATATTATTTCTCTGAGCAGACATTTAAAACAGGAAGATGTGTAGAAATAGATGCAAAATGCCCGTGCTGTAGCCTGGCAAGTGGCAATACCATATGTAATCTATTATAAGATGAATGGCATGTTGAGAAATGACTCGAGCTGGCTAATTTACAGAGCTCTAATTCCACAGCAATATCCTGGAGAATACCCACTGAAACAAGTGCCCTGTAAAACACCACAGACCTGTGTGTGCGTGTGTGTGTGTACATATTTAATTGTCGTGTTACAGTAGCAATAATGATTGAGGTTCAAGACATTTCCTGGGACTTAGGGGTCAGCTGGGATTCAGAGTCTGATCAGCCAGGTGCCATCAGCTCTCACCAGCCAGTCATTAATCCCCAGGAAATGCCTCCTCCTTCAATCTCTGTTCCTTATCTGAAAGTGCTCTTGCGAAGATTTCAACTGTCTCTTAAGATCCTGTTATTAATTAATTTTCCATAGAAACAAGTGGCTTCAGCAAAACATAATATTTCCCCCTCGCATCTTCAGTGCTTAATGAACTTCCAGTTCTATTTGATTCATTAAGTTGAGGGGCTGCGTACCACCCCAGTAGCACTTTTGTAATATTAGGCAGTGAGTTTAATTAGGAGTTATGCCCATTTTCACGATGGCTGTCTCGGCTATCTCCCTTCAAACTCTGTTCTTCCTGTATTTATAATGTTTCAAATGCAAGAACTGTCAGCTCGTACACTGGATGTGTTTGGAGGAACAGGATTTTCGGGTGCTTTTTTTTTTTTAGTGTTCACGTACCAAACTTTGCTGTGGGACACCGGGAGTGGGTTAATAGGGAAAGGCACAGGAAACGTGAGAGGAAGGTGCATCCGGGGAGTGTATTTGCCCATCCTTTTTAGGAAGTGACAATCTAGCTCTGTGTCATGTCAGTCAGCTTGAATCCACTTGATGCGGCCAGTTTCCTCCAATTCATGGTTGTGTAAGTAGAGCACTGATAGGCGTTTCTTTTCTAAGTTTCTAAGTCCCCTTCTAGGAAAAAAAAAAAAAGCTATAATTCCACCATTTCCTGCAATTGTTCTACCTTAAGCTGAAGAAGATATGTGTATAGCTGGGAAAAGGCAGGATCCTGGAACTCTTAATTGCCTTTGTTGCCAGAGGGAGAGGGGGATATGCTAAGCTGTGACATCTCCATTGATAATGGAATTTTACAGCAGCGTATTAAACTGGACTGCCAACTGAGTAACAAGAATTTGAATATATCTCTCCATTCATGGAAGTGTGAGAGCAGAACCTTACTGCCGTTCTCCTGTAAACCTGTTTTGTAACTTTGATAGTCACAGGGTAAGACTGAAGTTTCCTATAGTTGTCAAGATGGATATCTGATGCCCAGCCATTCCTTATCCCAGTTCTGCTTAGCAGAACTGCTGAACTGTTTTGCAGTTGATCGCTCATGTGTTTGTCCAAAACATGCCGCAGCAGAAATATCTGCTAGCATATTGCACGGAATAAAACACAACTCAGATCCTCTCAGCTCCATACTATTGAAAATAACAAACGGAAGGACAGTTCTGTTTCACTACGGTCAATGGATTTCCAGGTAGCTAGACTGTTAGTGTAAAGCACAATTTAAAATGGAATGTGTATGTTTTCAGGGCTCAGAGTTATTTCACAGTGTAAATTTAATGTAAAGAGATAAATTTTGTATGTTAGTTTAAATTTAGTCCACAATAGCAGATCAGAGTTTTGCAAAAAAAAAAAACAACCCAAAAAATCCACAGTCAGAAGCAGGTCAGAAACAAAGAGAAAAATCCCCCTTCCTATCTGTTACAGGGAAAAATCATGCCTTTACTTAGAGTTCCAGAGGAAAGAGGTCTTTCCAAGCCAGACATCTATAATGTCTCAAGCCTGATTTGGGTAAATGTTCAGAAGTTCTGATTTTTAATTTTTTTTTCCTCCAAATGTAAATCAGTATAGAGTCTACTTAAGAAAATAGCACAAAATTCTTTATGAAAGACTGATATTTCTTACTTGCATTTCTCAGCAGTGGTTAAGTACAAGCATTTTGATGTGTTTGGACGCCAGTGCCTTCGGAAGTGGTTACACTAAACGACGAAACGACCCATTTACCTCACAATAAATGACCTCGTGGGAAGTTAGAGGATAGCAGTGAAGTTTAAGATTGACATCCCAGTTCGTTTTGCTCCAGCCTGGGTAGACAAGCTCTTATATGAGATTGTTTTGCTGTGCTGGAATCGAGGCACGGATCTTGCAAACTATCAGGTCCATGAAATTGCTGTTGTTTTTCTATGCGATGTCTTTGAAATGCAGCTGAATCAGCGCTAACGCGCAGTGGCAGTATTCCAGGTTTCCACTTTCTGATCTCAGTTGAAATTAGGGAGGGTAGAGAAATGCTACACGTAGTTGAAGGTGCTAGATGAAAGATAAGTAAAATAATTCCAGCTATTGCTGAGAATTTAGGTATCTGTATTCTTAAAAACAGCCGTTAGTCTATCCTAGTTAGTTTGTTTCTTTGTAAAGGGTTTGTTTCGCTCTTAATTTTCCCTTTATAAAGCTTACAGATAAAGAAGAAGAATTACTTTGGAGGTATTTGGCATTTCCTGTTAGAAAGCATAACAGTGTGTGTTCTTCATCTAACCGACTTCTTTTCTAGTAAATGTTTGACTTCTGATTTTTGTAGTATTTGTTTCTAGCTCAAAACTCTGGTTAATCTGCGGAAAAAGAGTTTGCTGTTTCGGGAAGTGCGCAGGGAAAATGCTCTCTGTTCTTACCTAGATGAGCCAGTAGGGAGCAGTATCTTTCTTGGCATTAATTTTCATATTCTCAAGTCTTTGCTGGCTTCACCATGGCTCACGTTTCCCGGTCAGACAGTGGACACTCGGCAGCAGACATCTGCACGGACAAATTGCCGTGATGAGAAGTGGGTTGGCGCATCAGCGCAAGAGGTGGAGGTTTAAGCCAACACAATTTTTTGGAAAAGTTGACGTGGCGTTACTTTTTGTTAGCAAGTTTACCCCCTACCTAGCTATCTGGAGGGATCGTTAATTTTATTATGTTAGCTAGGAAATGTGTAAAATCCAGCACACAGATAAACTACTGGAATTCCTTGATTAAAATAGTCATTCAATAGGTGTAAATGCCTTCATGAGCGAAGCACAAATGAAAAAGTGCTGCTATTAATTTCCATGAAATCTAAGGCAGGTTTTTGTATTTACAGATTTAATCCCAATAGAAATAGGACTGCAGGGATAAAAAATAATTTGGAAGCAGAATTTTCAAACAAAATAAAATCATATTTTAACTCAAGTTTGGTTTTGTTCTTCTTCTCCATCTGGGTTCATTCCTTCATCAATATTAACAGAATGAAAATTTGAAAGGATGTCTTGTTTCCTCAAAATATGACATTAACCTATTATTTTAGTAAGCAACAATAATATAGAATAATTAAAGCTGGTAGTAATAACAGAAACTTAGAAATCCTCACACCCTGCTTGCTTGCTTTTGTCTCTGACACCACTGTTGTATTTGCTAGGTAATTTGAACCATTTCATTTAGACAGTTTTGGTAATGTATCTTATTGTAGCTCATCAGTGAGAGCACATAAAAGCAGATAGGGAAAATGTGGTAACTGTAGAACCTTTAATTCCGTTTTGTATGGAACAGATTTCCTGGATTAAAGAAATGGAAGTATGTGAAGTTATTTTTACAAGGTTAGGATTCTAATTTAAATATTTAGGTTGCGCATATTATTTACTTTGTATTTATATACCAGGCTTTACCAGGAAAGTGGAAAGAATTCCCTTTGCTTGTTTATCTTCACCCTTATCTCGTTTTGTGTTGTGCTTTTCCTTTGCTGGTATTTTTTTTCTGCCTATCATTTTTCTCACCTCTCCAGCCAGTGCTATACCTCCTGTTGCCTTATTTTCACTACAACTTCGAAAGCACATGTTTGATTACTCCTTTCTGGGAAGAAGTCACAGTAGGGAGCAAAGGCAACATTTTCACCTTTCTAAAGACTACAGATAACTATCCTAAGGGTGGGACAATTTTGTTTGGCTTCTCCCTGTTCAAGGAGGTGGTGGATAGCAGAGGTGGGAAGAGACAGACTAAAGGCGAATTCTGAGAGTTTGTAGGAAAGGGAAATTTCTAGTGCATTTTGTTTTTGTGCACCTCTATATTTTCCTGCCTGGTCAAAGCAAAGCAGCAGCCAGGGAGGAGCCCAGCAGGCACCAGCACCGGTCCAGTCCATAGACGTCCTGGTGAGAGGTTCTCCTCGGTCAGCTGCAACACAGAGCAATTGGCACATGGATTAACCCAACTTCCTGATTCCAGAAAAAACAGTGGAGGGGGACCTTGGTGAACCCTTCCAGACAGAGATGGGGAAAAGCCATGGAACCACGGCTTCTTCACCTAGATACCTTTTCTTTTGGATGTCAGCTCTGTAAAAGCAGAAGGAGCACGATGTCAGGACACTACAGCAGGGTTATTAAGTGGTTTGCCTCAGCTTGGAGCTTCGAGTTCATGTGTGTACAGCTTTAATTGTATTTTATAAAGTCTTGAGGAAACAATACCTTGTCTCTCCTAAAGCTGCTTTTAAGCCAAAACTTTAATTACCTTCCTGTCTTCTGAGTGTTGCCTCTGCCTTGCAATAGCAAAACAGAGTTCTATTTTGGATTCAGTAGAGCTGGTTAGATCATGACCTTGCTCCTGAAATACTGTTTCTACTGTTTCGAAACCAAGTCATCCTTAGAAATACAGGTTAATAAAGGCAGCACCTTTCTCACATTAATCAGTGTGCAGATGTCAAAATATACAACAAGCTTTTCATGTGAAGAATGTCTAAACGTGCCATTTTGTGTTTTCAGTCAAATAAAAGCCAAGGCTTTGTCCTCGGATTTGCAAGAATAGAGTCTCTTGCGCAGATTGTCAGCAGTTAAGTCTTGTATATTAAGGTGTGATGATGTTTCCCTTTTGCAATTTGGTGTTTTAACATTATGATTGATAGTTTTCTTGGCACCAAATAACCAACCTCTACTGTTTCACCTAAAATACGCTGTCCTAAATTAACACCACACATGGCAATTGCATTGCTTGTACCTTATGTTAAATGTTGAGCTCCATGGGTTTAACTACAGATGGAATTCACCCCAAAGCTGCTTCCCAGTTGCTTAGGGTAAAGGGGGATATCCAGTGTATTTTTTAGGAATGTAGAGCTTACTTGGTGACATGATTAGGAATTTGGGTAACGAAAATATCAGCGTCCCTCTGAAGGAGTATGTGTGGAGGCAATTAACTACATGGACAAGTTCTTGCCAAGGGAAGATATGGCAGGAGGAGAAGCTTGCAGGTGATGGTGATGACAGGTGAGCTGAGAGCTCTTGAGATGGAAAACATTAGAGGATTTGAAGAAGTGATGATGTGTAGAACAAATGGGGATACTTTTCACTCCACAGAGCGGAAGTGGGTGTCTGTGTAACCTCATGGGGAGACTGTTATGAAGTGATAACAGTAGAAGAATAAAGGAAGAAAGTAGGCTGGAAGGGGATCAGTGGAGTGAGAATGGTAAGAAGTCCTCATATGAACAACAGCAAAATCTCATGTGTAGTCCTAAATATTGTCTGCCCTGAAATTTTAATGTTTGTGAATATAGAGTCAGACCATATCATTCTGGAATCATTCCACTGTGCTGCATAAAATTACGCCTCAACATCCTTTCTTGACTCCTTGGAGAAATGTCACGTATTTCTTTCATTGCATAAATGGAAACAGGCCTTGAGAAATTCATGTAGCTGCCTCTGCTTTTCTCAGGACTGATTTTTTGCCCACAGACTACACCAAGATCTCTGAAATTTCAGTAGAGCTTCTGCAGAGAAAAATTAACAGAAGCGTCTTACAACAGCAGGAAGGAATTATAAGATTCCTATTAGCAAACACAGACATAAAATTATTATTATTGTTGTAATTATTTATTATTATTATTATTATTATTATTATTGCCCTGAAAGATGATTCAAACAGAAGTGCCAGATGTTACTCCAGAAGAACTTGGCTTCTAAAATAAAAAAGCAATTGCCATTTTCAAAAAGATTTATTCACTGTTCAACTGCTATTGGCTGAAATTGCATTTAAATATAACAAAAGGCAGTGTTTTCAAATGTAAAGGAAATGAAGCTTATTTGTATCATTTAGTCAGTTCTCAGGGTTTCTAGAGGATAATACCAGTCCCTTAAATGGAGAGAATCAAAATTAAAGTGTGTAAGTAACTGTAAAATTAAAGTGTGTTTTTATGGTTCATTATAAGCTATAAAAAGCAGATGAAACGTAGCTGATGAACATGTTTTAATTTCTAGTGGTTTAAATACATGTGAAATGTGTACAATATTCCCAACTCACTTAAATGCAAAAATGTTATAAAAATCTACTTTAGGCCAGACAATTTTTGAGAGTCAGCGAAGTTTGTGTCTCTGTCGGTTTAGGGCAATAACAAGGAGTTGGTCTTTTCTAATGGTTCCTACCATTGGGAGTAATTGTAACTTTTGTTACAGTGTTATGTTTGGTTTTTATAGTAAAAAGCTGTTTTCAACAGGCCTGAAAAACTTGGTCTAAGGAATCTATTACCTGGTAAATGTCTGATATGTAAAGTTTTGTGGATTAATACTTATTTGTATTACAAAATGAGGAGATGTCCATGTCTTGACTAGTTGAGTACTTGCTCATGTAAGGAAAATGAGTCCCGAGTTAATATTTCAGCAAAAGTTTTTGGAGGTACTTTTAGTTTTACTCAAAAGCAGAAAAGGTCTTTGACCTGTCAGCTACAAGTTTATAGTCAGTGTAAATTAAATTAACCCCTAGTCAGACTGTCAGTCTGTAAGGTAACCTGGTTATCACTGCAGTGACAGAAGAACACAATAGAGAATCATTTTTTTCTGAAGATAATAATTTGGTGTCCCAGGGGCTACAAATCCTTAGCATGTTTCTTTACATTTTAATTAGCTACAAATGAAACCAGAAAAGAATAACGATGATCCCTGCCTCTTGTGGCTTCATCAAAAAGAACCGGATGGTTTCCAAAGGCAAGGGGCACAGACGCTTGGCTTCTGCTGGGGGGCAGAGCTGAGGGTGCGGGAGGTCTGCTGCACCTCTGGGACTGTGTACAGGCACCAAAAGCTTTGTCAGTTCAGAGCTCCTTGAGCAAAAGCAAAAGGATGTCTTTCTTGAGGAATACGAATGTTGAGGTGCTTTTTAGCCCTGGTTAGTGAGTAGGTAAAATCGTGACACGTTTATATTTCATGATCTGTTACGTGTTTTGTTATATGCCTGCAAGTCTTCCACAGCAGAACGTTTGGTGGTGAATTTTCAGTTGCTGAATTTTGACTACACATCTCTGAAGGAAAAAAAAGTGTTCAAATGTTTATTCGATGCTGTGCCTCTGCCCTGATCTGTGCTCAGAATTTAAAGATGGCACAGGCATGGCATTTCGGATTAAAGACGTTTTTGTTAAGTGTGAGAGCAATGCACGGGTGCAGATGGCAGGGACATTGTGGCATTAATATGCAGTGACTCTTTGACAAGAAGTGCAAATAATATGTTGTTTAGATTCGTCTGTTCTTAGGGGATGTCACTGGTTGCTTACATGTTGAACCCCATTCTGCTGCTCCTGTCTGGGAAGAGAGAGTATAACTTAAAATCTCAGTGTTAAAATTTGAAAAGAGGAGTGTTTGGAAATGGAAGCAAGGCATAGGAAAAATCTGAAGCCTGGGAGTGAGGAAAGATTATTTTTTATGAATATTTTTTATGATTTTTGTATGAATGTGGTTTAATCTGACAGATGTGAGACAGAATAAAAGACCTTGTAAAATGTCATTAAATCTGTTGCAGCTGTTAACATGAGAAGTCACAGAGAGTTTCTGGTTGCCAGTTCCATTAATCCGATGCAATAGCAGATCACAGCGGTCCAGGCTCGGAAGGGATGGGACAGTCCAGCATTCCCGTTTGCAGCCAGCGAAAGCAGTGCTGCATCCCTATTCACTTACATTCCTGGGAGGGGTTTCTTATACATCAGCGAGGTTTTCTTGTTGCTCCTCTGCTTTTGGGAGGACGGAGTGATGAGAGAGGGATTTTTTTTTTCAGTTTTGCACTGTGTTCAAGGGCAGACTTGATGTCCAGCAGGATTCCTTAAAAGACTGATAGGCCCAATGGAGATTTTCCCTCCTGCTGCTCAAAACATACAGCAGTTTCACTAGAAAAGCTTGAAGCTATTTTGCAGCATAACTGCAAATCATTATGTTGATGTCCCCAACAGATCAGAAAAAAAAAGGTCTGTTTCATGGAAAATCCCACAGAACTTAATACTAAAACTTTAAACCTGCTTATTAGATTTCTCTTTGCCTGTGGACACACTATGTCATATAATACGCAATGATATCACACCGTCAGGGCAGGGAAAAAAAACGTAGAGAGATATTTGCCATAACAATAAAAAAACATCTTTAGAAACACTTCTCCAGAATTTTATCAAATTATCTATATTCTTCCATTACGCTTGCAGAAGGTTTTAAGACGAAAAGCGTTGCATTCCAGAGACCTTAGAGCAGCCTTTCTGGGATTATGTCAAGCTGAAGATTCATGACTTCTTAACGTATAGTGCTTGCAGAATATTATTTCAGTTAGTTTTAAGAGTTTTGGTGAATTTTGGTTATACCTCTCACTCACTGATCCAAACTTGTCTCATAGGCTCAGGTATTGGGTAAATGTGTTTTACTGAGCTTGGTAAACTAAGACTTGAAGGTCTCATTTCTGCAAGCCAGAGTCTTTGATTTCTACTGATGTAGGACATCTGGGCTGTATATTCTCTCGGTAAAAATGTTCCTGGGGACTGGGACTACTTCTGTCATCAGAGAAATTAGTTACCTACTAGAGGAAGACCGCCCTCCACCGCGTGTGTTTTGCTGCTACAGACTCTGGTGTTTCTCATCCTTTAAGCTGCTTTGCTATTCAGGATTTTAGATCACATGCCTCTTCAACCCGTGTGACAGCATTACTAATTTTTAAGTGGTTTTGACAAACTGATTTAAGCGTTCTTCAGTTTTATGGTGTCTGCTATTTTGAGCTTTGTAAGGCAGACCGGCAAAGCTTGAAACCAGAAAAAAATGAGTGCTAGGGGTTCCCTTTCCCCATTGCTCTACGTTTCTTTCTCCCTTCACATAGCTATTGAGAGTAGCATTACTACTCTACGTTACATTGCATGTTGGTACAGAATTTAATAAATGTATGAAGTAGCCCCGAATAAGTGTAGGCTCTAAATTCAAAGGTTTCTAACCATCATCTAAATAATGGAGAGAAAACTCCCAACTTGCTTTTAAGATAGACAGTGAAAACAATATGAATAGGAATATATTCGTGATTGGATGTGAGACAAGACTCAGTGACCTGATGAATCTCTGTGTAGTCCCCCTCCCTGTCTTGCTACATACAGAGCTTTAACTTTGATCTTTCATTCTCCTTATCAATAATATTAGATTAACTATTGCAGATGGACAGATTGAATCAATTTAAATCAACGGTCTATTTTGATGCGCGGTCAGTCACTGGAGATGATCTTTTCTCACCTTTATTTTCAGACTGCATTTCTGCTCTTGTCTTTTTTTTATTTGAATCAGATAGAAACTAGATCTGGAAATGGCATGAATCAGATAGTCCAAAAATAGTCTCTGGAAAACCTAATTAAAGAATTGGAAAAATGTTGCTTAGTATCATTGCAAGTTCAGAGCATGGCTAAATCAAGTTTGAAGAGTCTTAGCCTCCAGTAGTGAAGTTGTTATGGATACTGGAGACAAAATCAAGAATACAGTGTGATAATTATCAATGGAAAATATCAAAAGCAGTATTGAAACATTAATATAATACTAATTAGAACACTAAAGTCTTCGCTAGGTGAATATCTACTCATGTTTCTTGAATTTTTAACTTGTTTATAATATGGTAAAAAATTATGCTAAAGGGCTGTTTTATGCAAGAAGGCAAAGTCTCGTTCTGATGTGATAATTTTTTCATATCGTCTATCCTGGAAAATATTGCAAGCTGAGTATTTCTTTACATTGAGTATCATTTCCTTGAGTATCTACCAGAGGCTTGGTAAGGTAGGGAGAAAACAGAGTATTTTACAAAGTAAACTGCAATATGTAAGGACTAATGCAAAGCCAAAGATGACAGTAAAAAGACTTTTACTGATTTAAATCAGCTGGAGGTCAGGCCAGTGCTGCAGAAGTCATCTGGGCAATGGACTCCCCCAGCACACAGTACAAAGGCAGTCGACTCTTTATATGTATGTCCAAACAGTGTGTTTGGAATGCTTCCAGCAGAGTTTGGCTCTGATTTGACATTAATTTATTTCAGCTTGTTAAGCCACTGCTATATGATTTAAATAAATGTTATTTTAATGGATGCTGATAGAAGGAGATGGACTTCATGACATGTAGTTCAGTTTGTGTGCCTGACTGCTTAAATACCTCAGTTTTGCCAGCACATAAATAACTTCTTAACAAAAAAAAAAAAACACCAAACCCTACCACAGATAGCTTGTAAACATCTAAAAAGCCTAGGAGTATATGTTGGGGAAAAAAAAAGTTCTGTTTAGCATTTCAACTCTCTGTTGAGTAAATTTTTTGTGACTGTTTCTTATAGAAACCATTTGGGAAAGTTTATTAGTGAAACTCCTTAATGTTGTGTTTCAATTGCAATTTAGATCTCTATGGAACTAATGGCATTGAGTTGTATGGCAGTTGGTCACAGGAAGGAAGAAGATTTATAAACAATAAATGCAAAAGTAACTAACAGTCCTATGCCCATCAAAAATCTGGGTAGCCAAAGTAAATTGTAAAATAATGTTTGGAAATTACCTATTCCAATTTTGGTGGGTTTTTCTCTAAAGCCGTTCAGAAATTTCTCAAGAGCGAGAACTGAAATAAGATAAAGGCCTTATATAGGGTGCAGCTTGAATTGAAGGGATTCCCCCATTTTTCTGTACAATCTGTTGCAATGTTAAATTCTTTGCACAACAGGGATTTTTTTTCTCACATCCTGATGGATATGCTGCTAAAGTTTCTTGTGTCCATTTCCTCTTGTCCAGTCACCATCTATCCTTGTGAAGAGAGTATCTCTTACCTTCTCTGTAACTATCTATTAAGCATTGCAGGGCTGATTAAATCCCCAAAACCTTCTTTTGGCAGAGCAAACCCAATTCCTCCAGCCTTTCTTCATGCCTCAGGAAGTTCTCCAACTGTCTTACCATCTTGGTGGCCCTCTGTGGGCCTCCTGAGTTTGTCAATGTCTCTCTTGAAATGGGGAATTCACATGGGGCGCAGTGTTCCAGGCTTGACAGTGTGAAATTGGGACTTCCCTTGATCTGCTGGTTATGCTTTTACTGACACAGCCCAGGACATGGTTTGCCTTCATGGCTGTGACAGGACAGCTGATGACTCACGTTCAGCTTGCTGGCCACCAGTACTTCCAAAGCCACACTCTAGCTGGAGAGATCCCAACTTCTTTATTCCACCCCACCTGCAAGGCTTTACATTTACCTTTCTTAAACCTCATGCATGTCTTAGTTCAGGCTTCTAGCCTGGCAAGCACTCTCTTCCTAAGGTGGTTCTTGTCTCTGCTGTATATGCCTCTCCTTCCAGCTTGATGAGTGTGAACTCAATTCCATCATCCCAATCACTTACAAAAATATTGAAAGCTATTGGATCCCAGTAATGACCCCTGTGGAATTCTACTTGTGACTGGTGGCTGCTTTGACCTCGAGCCATTAAGCACCACCCGTACGCTTTAGCCTCACTTGATTGACATCTCTCACAGTTTTCCTAGTACATTGGCTTTGGATACCAAGCCTGGAGGAGGCAATTTTAAATGCACCTACTTCATAGAGATTTATAGCATTTGTAAAGTCATAGATGGCTGTGACGCGAAAGATTAGCTTGCCTAAGTGTGTATACCACCCATCTGGCAACTGTTTTCTAGACACTAATTTACTTAAGATGATGGCATTTCAGAACACTGAAGGCTCTTGAGACCTATAGTCAAAATGTAAATTGTGCTTTGAAGCAGTGTTTGTCAGTCAGTATATTTTTTACACACTTTTTTTTCCCGATTCAATAATTTCTAAAGTATCGTCTTTTGCTATTTTTTCATTGATATCGTCTCATATGAGATGTATCATTATCAATAAAATGAACATGAGCAATATTCCTAGGGTCATAAATGTAGAGGCAAGTGGTCATTAGTGTCAAAACAAGAAAAAGCTAATTAATTTACAAGCTTCATGGCACAATATGCTTGGTAGCTTGGATCTCATTAGGTTGTTTTCTCCCAAGTAGCATACCCACAGCACTTCTCTTTTTGAGACAAAGGATAAAACAAGATCATTAGAGTCTTGGCTGTGAGAGCTATACTGTAGTTGGCATCTCTCCTCTTTCTTCTCCCTCTCCAGTCTCTTCTTTTACGTAAGTGCTTCTCACTTGTTTATTCCCCATTCCTGGTGAAATCTCTGTGGAACTAAATGTTTGTTCTTTCCCCAGTTAAGTCACTAGGAAATCTTAGTCTGGCTTTGGGATGGGGCTTGGTTCTGCTTGTGTGGCAGCTGAGCACTGCTGATTCCTGGGAAAAGTTTCAAACGACAAAAGCATGTCAATAGGTCTGTGATCTTTAGTTCTGAACGCTGATGATCACACCAAGCTGTATGGTGTTGTTGACATGCTGGAGGGCAGGGTTGCCATCCAGAGGGACCTTGACAGGCTGGAGAGATGAGCCCAGGCCAACCTCATGAAGTTCGACGAGGGTCAAGTCAATCCCAAACAAAAATACAGGCTGGGCAGAGAGCAGGCTGCGAGCAGCCCTAAGAAGAAGGACTTGGGTGTCCTTGGGTGACAAGCCTGCAGTGGGCACCTGCAGCCCAGAAAGCAAACCATGTCCTGGGCTGCATCCAAATGAGTGTGACCAGCAGGATGAAGGAAAGGATTCTCCCCCTCTCCTCCACTCTGGTGGGGCTCCACCTGGAGCGCTGTGTCCAGTTCTGGAGCCCACATTGTAAGAAGGACATGGATCTGCTGGAGCAGGTCCAGAGGAGGCCACAAAGATGATGAGAGGGCTGGAGCACCTCTGCTGGGAGGACAGGCTGAGGGAGCTGGGGTTATTCAGCTTAAAATAGAGAAGGCTTCAGGATGACTTAATAGCAGCCTTCCAATCCATGGAGCGGGCTACAGGAAAGATGGAGAAGGGCTTTTTATGGGGGCCTGTAGTGAAAGGACAAGGGGCAATGGCCTGAAACGGCAAGGGGGGAGCTTTAGATTAGAAATAAGGAAGAAATTCTTTGCCATGAGAGTGGTGAAGCCTTGGCACAGGTTGCCCAAGGAGGTTGTAGATGCCACGTCCCTGGAAGTGTTCAAGGCCAGGCTGGACAGAGCTTGGAGCCACCTGGGCTGGTGGCAGAGAGTTGTCCCTGCCCACAGCAGGGGGCTGGAATGAGATGATCTTCACCATCCCTTCCAACTTTAACCATTCTGTGATTCTATGATTTTATGATTTTATAATCATGAGCTGTGGTTTCTTTTTTTTAAGTATAAACCCATCTAAAGCAAGAATTAAACTGTGCAAGGGTAAAACCACTAATGCAGTAACTGAACATCATTCAGTGAAACTGGACAAACATCCTGCCTATATCTTATGAATTTTTTTTTTCTCTTTTCTCTTCAGCTGATTTATTACAATCAGTCGTGTTGGGGGGTGCCTGAACTTGCTTCCTTTTTCCTTTTCAGCTTCCTTATTTTAACTCAGATGGTACTTTACTTTAAATCACATAATATGGTAAAAGGTCTGTTATTTGACCTGGGACTAGGGTCACACGACTGATCTCACTTAGTCTAAAATTAAATATAAACAATGCTAAAATATACTGAATAATTCTCAATTTAAATGTAGGAGCTGCCAAGTAGAGTCCTTTATTATTGCACAAAGAAATTCAATTAGCATGAAGATTATGAAGGATTTGAGGTGTTGGTAAAGTAAACACACTAAACTTTTCCACAATATTTATATTGTGTTTGTACCGTATTTGTTGGTGGCTTGAGAAGGTATTTCGTATTTTGATTGATTTATAGCCTCCCAAATAGTAGGAATTTTCCACTGGTGATTGTACAATGTATAGAAAGGACAAAATTATTTTTAAAATTGATCATGTTTCACAAATTGCCACTTCTACTCTACAGTCAAATATTTCCTACTTGTGCAGAGCTTTTTTCCCCTCTTAAACACAACAAATGTATTTACAGTTAGTTTTCCAATTATACTTGTGTAATTTTTAGCGTGGAGATCATTATCTAGAAAGGCTGAATCTGAGAAAAGAGATAAAAAGATAGACTACAGTTTGAGACACACAAGTTATAAAAACTTTAATATCAAGATTAAATGGATTATTTGGGGGGTTGTTTTTTCGATTGGTGGTCTGTCTTTCTCAGCTCAAATCTATAGCTGCAGCAGCTCAGGCAATTCCCTGACAAACTGCTGGATAAGAAAGGCTAGGAAATGTTGTGTGGCTTGAGAAATACTCCGTGGAGGCATTGTGGCTTCTTTAAGAGAACATAGCCTCAATTGCTGGGAATTGCTGAGAGGGAGTCTCGATGTGCTGGAGAGTAGAAAGGCTCTACA